>NC_053027.1:575773285-575865107 GCF_003073215.2 Triticum urartu | reverse complement strand
GTGGAGGAATTGTGATATACGTATGACATATTTCCTTTAGCTTTTCGTGGTGTATTTTTCTTCTTTTTTTATGGGAAGGGGCAGCGGGCTTGCTAAGCGACGAGAGATATCCATTGAGGACATAAGTGAGAGAGATGTAGTGACATACAAGTTAACTGTCAGGTGGTAGGTGCGACATATGCCAACAGGTGGCTTATCATTGTGGGAGCCACTAAGACATCGCCGGTGCCTGAAAACGGGATAAGGCGAAGACATGCACGCCGGCGGATCTTACCCAGCTTCAGGGCTCTCCGTGGAGATAACACCCCTACTGCTGCTCTGCGGGGTCTCCG
Organism: Triticum urartu; assembly: GCF_003073215.2. Lineage (NCBI taxonomy): Eukaryota > Viridiplantae > Streptophyta > Magnoliopsida > Poales > Poaceae > Triticum > Triticum urartu. The sequence continues at coordinate 575,864,775 of NC_053027.1, read as the reverse complement.
CATGTTCACTAGATGAATTAAGTAGCTACACAACGCTCCTTGAGCTGTTTGGGGGGAGGAGGAAGAAGGGCATGGCTAGCCTGCTTCTTCTCCTTGTGTGGTGTCTAGAACTAGCCAGGAGTCCAACCCTTTGCATGGGTGCTCCGGGGGGTTTATATAGGCCCACCCCCCGGGGGTACAATGGTAATCCGACTGGGCGCGGGGCCCAGCCGTCTGTGACTGCGCTCGCCGGCTTCTGCGCCGGCTGCTGGGGCCCGCCGACTGGCGGGTCCCGCCGGCTGCCGGCCCCTCGGTCGACAGGCAGGCCCCACTGTCCAGGGCCTGGTCGGCGGCTGGTTACTGTGGCCCCGTCTTGTTGACGTGGGCTTCGTCGTGGTAAGCGCGGCTACAGTGCCGTCGCCTGTCAGGCGATCGCTGTAGCCTCACCGCGTCTTGTCTCCTTAATGGGGCGTCTTCTTCGTGGGAGGCGGCAAGCCGGCTGCAGGGAGCCGGCTCTGTCTTGGGCCGACTGGTTGGAGGCGTGGCCGCCTTCGGGCGTCTCTCTGCTCAAAGGGGGGGCCACCGTCTGTGGGCCACGCTGGCGGCCCGTCGTGGGTGATGCCAGGGTCAACATGGCAACAGTGCCGCGCCGGACGGGTCATGCCCACCCCGTACGGCGCACTGTGCCAGGCGTGCTCCGGGATTCGGGGGTGGCAGGCTTCACTGTAGCCACGCCCTGTCGCTCCGCCGTTAGGTGGGTGCAAACTTTGAGGGTGCGGTCTCGACCGCTTTATGGGGCCAGCTTCTGGGAGTCGGCCTTCTCATAGCCGGCTTCTTGGAGTCGGCCTTCTCATGGCCGGCTTCTCGGAGTCGGCCTTCTCATGAGGGCTAAAGTCGGACCGCCTTCCGAAAGCCGGCCTGGGTGGCAGCCAGCAAGGGGAAGGCGGCCCCATATCTGGGATTCTTGAGAGCCAGGCGGGCTCGTAACTTTTTCAGAAGGGCCAGGGGAAGCCGGCTAGGCTACCCATGGCTATTTACTCCAAGGCGAGCAGGGGGACGAGAAGCTTGGTCAGCTTCCCATCCTGAAGAGCCGGCTTTGCGGGCGTATGCCGACTTCAGAGAGCCCCGCGTCTTGTAGGCGGGAGGGGGGGGACCTGCGTGCTGACCACGGGCCCTCCCGCGGCCACGTGGCAGCGAGATCCTGCGAGCGCACGCGCGCGACGGGACGCCGCCGCAATCCCGGGCCCGCCACTCGCGAGCCTTGGTCCGGGCGTGGATCTTCCGTGGCCCACAGGGGCCGCTCGCCTTCCTGAGGCAGTTTTGTTTCGCAGTTAAGGCTCAATAATCGCGGGACGTGGGGAGTGGGCACGATCGATCCCCACACTTCCCCACGCCCCGCCTCCTCGGCTCCGCCATGCGAGCCTATAAGTAGGGGGAGGAGGGAGAGCGACAGAAGTTCGCACGCTCTTCCTCGCTCCGCCCCTCCTAATCCTCGTTTCTTCCTCTTGCTGCCGTCGCAGCTTCCCATCACAGCACCCCCACATCGTCCTGCTCCCATGGCGTTGTCAAGCTCGTGGGACGGCTCCAACGTCCATGAAGACCATGTGGAGTTCCTCCGCCAGACTCGGCGCCTGCCCGGCGCCGACCTCGTACAGGTCCGCCTGGCGCCGGAGAAGGAGATCTCGCCGGCGCCGGAGGAGGGCGAGCGGGTCGTCTTCCGCTCACACTGCCTACGCGGCTTCGGCCTTCCGGCGAGCGGATTTCTGCGCTCCTTCCTGGAGTTCTACAGCCTCCAGCCGCATCACCTCACGCCCAATGCGGTGATTCTGCTGTCGGCCTTCGTCTCCCTCTGCGAAGGCTTCTTGGGGCTGCTCCCCACGCTGGAGCTCTGGGGAGAGTTCTTCCAGAGCAAACTCGGCACCGTCGTCGCCGGCGTGCCCGCCCGCTGCGGGGCCTTCATCGCCATGAGGAGGGCGAGTGAGAACAACCCATTCCCGCCCATCCCCCTGATCCAGTCGGTGAAGGTCTGGCAGAGATCATACTTCTACGTGAAGAACATCGCCTATCAAGGAGACTACAACAACCTGCCAGCTTACGTAGCCGGCCCGCCGGCTGGGAGGCAGCCCTCGTGGAGTTTCCGGTCCCGGTCACTGTCTTCGGCCGGGAATGCCGCCATCTCCCGGCTTCGGGTGATGATTCAGTCGGAAGGCCTGTGAGGGGCCGACTTGGTGGCCGCCTTCGTGGAGCGCCGGATTCTCCCTCTCCAAAGCCGGCCCCATATGATGTGTCAGATGAGCGGCCGCTTCGACCCAAGCCGGCTGAGCACATGGGAAATGCCCCACGCGGAGGTGGCGCTCATGGTTAATTACATCGCCAACTGCAAGCTCGCCGGGGACTGGCAATACGGCAAGGCGCCGTATTCTCGCGCCAATCCTCCGCCCATGGTAAGCTTCTCTCTCTATCTTCTTTTTGTCGTCAGCCGGCTTCATGACGACCGGCCTCTGACCAGTCGGTTCTTTTGAGCAGAACCCTCTTCTTGCGCCGCCGGCCGGGGCGGCAGGGATTGAACGCCAGTATGCCCCCGACCGCACGGTGGACGACGTTGACGACCCGGACTTGGGGGCGGCCGCCATGGAAGACGCCGTCATGGGGGACAGCGCCGAGCCCGGAGGCTCAAGGTTCACCGCGAGCTTCGAGGACTGGCCGGACGATTGCCTTGCAGCCTCAGGCGGTCTCGGCGTAAGTCTTCAATTGCCTTGCCGCATGCTCGTCATCATTCTCTTTCTCTTCGAATATTCTTCTTAACTTTTTCTCGCTTGCTGGATAGGGCGCCGCTTTCCCTTGAGCGGGGTCCGGGCGGCTCCGTCGTGGGGCCGGCTGGAGGGTCTTCGAGCTCCCGCCGCGTGGACCCCCGCGCCGATCTCAGGGAGGCCACAGAGCAGAACGCCCGCGAAGCGCGGGAGGAGCGCGAGGCGGCGGAGAAAGAGGCTGCCCAGGCGGCGAGGGAGCAGGCCGACGCGGCAGCCAAGGCCCAGACGGAGGCGGCTACCGCAGAGACGGAGGCGGAAAGCTCGCGCAACCAGCCCCCGCTGCTCGCCATTCCTCTCCGAGCCGTAGCCCCCGACACCCCATTGCCCTTGGCGGAGGAGATCGTTCAAGACCCGCCGCTGATGGAGAGGGGGAGGACCCCGTGGCCTTTGCGAGGAGAGCGCCGCCAGCAGCGCCAACCGGAGCGGGCCAAGGCGGCCAATCGTCAGTGGCGCCAGAGGGGCCGACCGGAGGTGAGCCGGAGAACAGAGCCGGCCTCGAGGTGCAGCCGGCGACGAGCCGGCGCGCAGGGGGAGGCGCCGCTCCGCCGGAGTTGCGCCGAGTCGCGGGCGCAGGCCAGTCGGCGGAAGATCTTGAGGCGGCCAGCACTGCCACGTCCGAGTGGACTCCCAGCGGGGGAACTGGCAAGCTGAATGTGGCGGCTCAAGGGGTCCGGAGCCGGCTGCAAGCTCAGGCCGCCCTGCTACAACAGTTCACCCAGGAGTTCTTGTCAACGCGAGCCACTATCCGGGTGAGTCCTTCGTTCTTGGCTGCTTTGCTTTCTTAATTTCTTCCGTGGGGGCGCGTCAGCGCACCCACTGGGTGTAGTCCCCGAGATTCGGGCCGACTGCTGCGCAGCCGGGTCGGATCTTTCTCGACGGCTACCTTACTTTGCTTTTTTCTGAACTTTCAGGAATATCCCAACCTTCGTGCTGCCGCCTTCAACTCCCAGGCTCGGGAGCTGAGCCGGAGGACCGACGACCTGGCCGACAGCCGAAGTAAGTACTCGATCTTATCTGTCTCCTGTGGGGGCGCGTCAGCGCACCCACTGGGTGTAGTCCCCGAGATTCAGGCCGACTGCTGCGCAGTCGGGTCGGATCTTTCTTGAGGACTCTTTCCTTGTTGTTTTTCTTTTTCTTTGTCTTCAGGGGCCAACGCCGACTTGAGGAAGGAGCTTGGCGAAGCGAAGGCCGCCCTTCATACCAAGGAGGCCGAGTACGCCGCCTTGGTCCAGGAACGGGATCGCCTAGCCAAGAAGCTGGCCGACCAAGAGGAGAGCCACAAGGCGGCCCTACAGGCGGCGCAGGATAGCGAAGCCGCCTTGAGGGCGGAGTATGAGACCGAGGCGGCGAACTGGTTTGAGACCCGGCGAGCCCTGGATGAAGGCTTCGGCTGGATCGAGGATTTGATCGATGGTAAGCTGCCTCCTCGGCCCTCCCCTGCCCCTTGCCGCCTGGGTTTTTGGCTTATCTTGAGCTGTTGCTCATTTTTTGGTGCAGACTACTTCCCCGGCTACTCCGCCTTCGCCGCCCAAAGCATTGAGGCCCATCACGAGGCGCGTCGTCAGGCGGGGGCCAACATCGCGCCGGATGCGAACCGGACACTTGAGGAGCAGCTCCTGGCTGTCCAGGCGCGGTTGCAGCCGGCTCATCGGATGCTTCGCCGGCTCCAACGTGTCGGGGCGCAAGTGTTGGCAGCCCTCTGGCCCGGCGAGACGATCCCCTGCACCCCAAGCCGAACTGCCGACTGGCTGGAGGTCGCAGTTGGTCGCTTTGAGGCTTGGAAGGCGTCGGCGGCCCGCCTCGGAGCCGGGCGGGCGTTGGAGTTCGTTCGGGCTTGGTACCCAGGGCTGAGCCTGGACCAGCTGCGCACTTGGCGGATGGAGGCCGACGCGGAGCTGGAGGAGGTGAGGCCGGCTATCGCCCAGCGAGCTTCGACGATCGCCGAGTGCACCGACATCAGCGTTTCCGCACCCGAAATCGATGATGACGGTGTTGCTCAGCCGGAGGAGTGGTTCGGGCTGAACCCGGCGGTGGGCGAGGACTCGGCGGAGGAGATTGCCTCCAGCGACGAAGGCAAGGATGACGAAGAGGAGGACAGCGAAGACGTCGAGCCGGCTGGTGGAACAACCGGCCGACCTTAGGCCGACCGTGCCTCCAGCAACGAGGCGCGTGGAAGCGCGCCCTCTGCGGGAGGCGGCGACCAAGCCGAAGTTCGCCAGCCAGCCGCTCCTTCAACCGGCACGACCGTCTCCGCCAACCAGTCCGGCTCGTCGGCCGCTCCGCCAGCTTGACCTGCCGTCTTTATCTTTCCTGCTTGTTGTCTTTGAACAATCTTTGTTAAGTTTTCGCAGTTCCACCCACTGGGGGTGTATCCAAACTATGTTGAATGCTGGCCTCTCGGAGGTCTTTTTATGTAAATATTTTTATGTGCATGTTTGGTTTCCATTCGCGTATGCTTTTTGATCCTTAGGCTTTTCCTTTGCCGCCTTCCCTCTTTGGGGAGGCAAGTACTTGAGCTTTATTGGATTGAAGTGAAGTGACTGGAAACCGGGCGGCCGGCTACTCTGGTAGCCATTCGGTGGTGGGAGAAAAACCGGCTTTTGTTATATTAGTCCGTTAGTCCCTAGCCGTTTTTTGTGTGGGCGCCCGTTCCTGCCTTTAACTCTTGCCAGCCGGACAGCCGGTTCTTCGAACTGCGACTTTTGGCAAGAGAAGGCTTGGGAGCTGGCACACTACTTGTCTGACTGCGGGTAGGACTTCTAACATAACTTCAGTCGGCCAGTCCCCGAGCCGACTAGTCGAACTCGGTGCCGGACGGAACAAGTAAATGAAATGATAAGGTCATAAGCATGATACTTTTCATTCATAGATAAGGGATGGCAGTCCCCGAGCCCTCCTCGGGGAGCCTATTGTCTTGTACTTAATACAAAAGTTAGCGCGGTACATACTGCATTTCAACTGTAAAATCTTCGGAGGAGGTTGGCGTTCCATGGTCGTTCCGACTCCTTGCCGGAGTCGTCTCTCTTGCGCGCCTTTGGCTTCTGTGCGTCGATTAGGTAGTAGGAGTCGTTGCCTAGAGCTCTGCTGATGACGAAGGGGCCTTCCCAAGGGGTTGAGAGCTTGTGCTGGCCGGCTGTTCGCTGGATCAGCCGGAGCACAAGATCGCCCTCTTGGAAAGATCTTGGCCTGACCTTCCGGCTGTGGTAGCGGCGCAAACCCTGCTGGTAGATGGCAGACCGGCTGAGGGCTAACAGCCGGCTTTCTTCCAGCAGGTCGACGCCGTCTTCTCGTGCTTCCTTGGCCTCTGCTTCCGTGTACATGGTTACTCGAGGCGAGTCGAACTCGATGTCAGTTGGGATGACCGCCTCGGCACCATACATAAGGAAGAAAGGGGTGAAGCCGGTTGACTTGTTTGGTGTAGTGCGCAGACTCCAGAGGACAGCCGGCAGCTCATCGAGCCAACAGCCGGCTGAGCGCTCCAGAGGTACGACCAATCTGGGCTTGATGCCGGAGAGGATGAGGCCGTTGGCTCGCTCGACCTGGCCGTTTGACTGCGGGTGGGCGACGGATGCTAAGTCCACTCGGATACCTTGTGCTGCGCAGAAACGTGCCAAGGCTCCTTTGGCAAAATTCGTGCCATTGTCGGTGATGATGCTGTGTGGCACACCGTACCGTGCTGTTATGTCTGCGATGAATGTCACAGCAGTCGGCCCATTCAGCTTCTTGATCGTCTTTGCCTCAATCCACTTGGTGAATTTGTCCACGGCGACGAGCAAATGCGTCATGCCGCCGCGCGCCGTCTTGAATGGGCCCACCATGTCCAGTCCCCAAACGACAACGGGCCAAGTGAGGGGAATGGTCTTGAGTGCCGAGGCCGGCATGTGTTGCTTGGAGCTGAAGAGTTGGCACCCCTTGCAATGTTTAACTAATTCTTTGGCATCATCCAAAGCAGTCGGCCAGAAGAAACCATGGCGGAAGGCTTTGGCGACAAGTGATCTTGAGGCTGCATGGTGGCCGCATTCTCCTTGGTGAATGTCTCTGAGGATTGCAATGCCTTTCTCTTGCTCGACGCACCGTTGGAGGACTCCAGTGACACTGCGCTTGACGAGCTCTCTGTTGACGATTGTGTATGCTCCGGCTCGACGTTGGACTTGTCTTGCTTCTGTTTCGTTAGCCGGCAGGTCTTGGTTTACTAGGAAGTTGAGGATGGACTGAGCCCATGATGGAGCCGCGACTTCTTCTACTGCCAATGTGGCTACTGCCACCAGGGTGGGCGGGCTGGGCGGTGAGGTGCTGGAGTCGGCCGCCGTCTGTTGTGCTGGTGCAGTCCCCGGGCCGGCTACCGCAGTCCCCGAGCCGGCTGCCGAAGTCCCCGAGCCGGCTGCCGAAGTCGCCAGGCCGGCTACGGGAGTCTTGGGGTCGCCTACTTGGTTCTTCGAGCCGGACCCGGCCGCATCGGGGTCAGGCGGCACGAAGATGGAATCGGACTCTGGAGACGGCTTGATAGATGGCTTGAGGAGGCATTGTAGAGCGACGCTGGTTGGAATTGCTTGCCGAGTGGAGCCTATTCGAGCCAGGGCATCGGCTGGCTCGTTGTCGGCTCGTGGTACGTGGAGGAACTCGCATCCTTCAAAGTATCCCCTGAGTTGTTGGACCAGGAAGCGGTAGCTCGCCATATTCGCGTCCTTGGCGTCCCAGTCGCCGGATGATTGCTGGACCACCAGGTCCGAGTCGCCATAACATAGGATCCGGCGAATGCCAAGTTCTTTGGCAAGCCGGAGCCCGTGTATGAGCGCCTCGTACTCGGCCACATTGTTGGAGGCGGCAAAGTGGATCTGTAGCGTGTATCTGAGCTTGTCGCCTTTGGGAGAGGTAAGGACAACGCCGGCTCCCAAGCCGGTGCGCATCTTGGACCCGTCGAAGTGCATGCGCCAATGGGTGGAGTCGGGAGCCGGCGGCAGGTACTGGATCTCGGCCCAGTCGACGAGGAAGTCGGCCAGTGCTTGGGACTTGATGGCAGTGCGGGGCTGGTAGAAGATCATGTAGGGGGCCAACTCGATGGCCCATTTCACCACCCGGCCGGATGCGTCCCGGCTGCCTATGATCTCGGCTAGCGGGGCGGTGCATACGACCATGACGGGATGCTCTTGAAAGTAGGGCTTCAGCTTCTTGGCGGTGAAGTACACGCCGTAACACATCTTCTGGTAGTGCGGGTAGTTCTGCTTTGAGGCGGACAGCACCTCGCTCAAATAATACACCGGCCTCTGGACCGGCTGGGCTCGGCCTTCTTCTGGGCGCTGGACTACGATGACGGTGCTGACCACCCGGCTGGTTGCGGCGATGTAGAGGAGCATGGGCTCTTTGTCAGTCGGCGCCGCAAGGACAGGCGGCGTGGCCAGCATCTTCTTCAGCTCGTGAAAAGCTTGGTCGGCCTGGTCGTTCCACTCGAAGTGAGTGCTCTTCTTCATGAGGCGGTAGAGGGGGAGAGTTTTCTCTCCGAGCCGGCTGATGAAGCGGTTCAAGGAGGCCAAGCACCCGGTGAACTTCTGAATGTCTCGAAGCTTGGTGGGGATCGCCATTCTCTCGATGGCCTTGATCTTCACCGGGTTGCATTCGATGCCGCGTTCGGAGACCAGGAAGCCTAGGAGCTGGCCGGCTGGCACTCCGAACACGCATTTCTCGGGGTTAAGCTTGATTTGGAACCGGCGTAGGTTCTCAAACGTTTCCTTGAGGTCTCCCAGCAAGGTGCCGTGCTTCTCCGTCTTCACCATGATGTCGTCCACGTAAACGTGAGCGTTCCTGCCGAGCTGCTTGAGGAGGCACTTCTGCATGCAACGCTGAAAAGTGGCACCGGCATTTCTCAAGCCGAATGTCATAGTTAGGTAGCAGAAGGCTCCAAATGGCGTGACGAAGGCGGTCTTCAGGCGGTCGTCCGGATCCAGCTTTATCTGATGATATCCGGAGTAAGCATCCAAGAAACTCAATAGCTCGCATCCGGCTGTGGAGTCTATCACTTGGTCAATCCTTGGCAGGGCAAAAGGATCTTTGGGGCAGGCCTTGTTGAGGCTCGTGTAGTCTATACACATGCGCCACTTGTTGTTCTTCTTTAGCACAAGGACCGGGTTGGCGAGCCACTCTGGAAAAAAACTTCCATAATGAAGCTGGCTGCCAAAAGCCGGGCTATCTCCTCCCCTACAATCCTGCGTTTCTCCTCCGACAGTCGGCGAAGGGGCTGTCTGACTGGCTTTGCGTCTTCTCAAACGTGTAGTTTGTGCTCGGCGAATTTCCTCGGAACACCCGGCATGTCCTTGGGGGACCATGCAAAGATGTCCCGATTCTCACGGAGGAAATCGGGAGCTCGCCTTCCTATTTGCTGTTCAGGTTTTCCCCAATGACGGCAAACCTCTCTGGATGCTCGGGGTCAAGAGGTATCTTCTTCGTCTCCTTGGCCGGCTGGAAAGATCCTTGAGCGTCATGCTCGTTGGGGTCGGGGGACACGGCCGACGGCTTGCCGGCTATGGCCACGACTCGGTCCAACATCTTCTTCTCTTCGGCAATCACAAGGGACTCGGCCAGCCGGCTGCTGGCCGCCGCTCACTCAGAGGACTTCTTGTAATCACCGGCTACGGTGATGACGCCTTTGGTGCTTGGTATCTTCATCTTGAGGTATGCATAGTGGGGAACTGCCATGAATTTGGCCAAGGCAGGTCGGCCAAACAATGCATGGTAAGGGCTCTCCAGGTCCACCACTTTAAACCAGATCGCTTCCCGGCGGAAATGTTCCTTGTCCCCAAAAAGTACATCGATCTTGATCTTGCCAATGGGGGCGCAGGATAAGCCCGGTACGATGCCATGAAACACTGTCCGAGTAGGCGTGAGCTGCTTCGTCTTGACGTTTAGCTTTTCCAGGGTGTCATGGTACAGGATGTTGATGCTGCTCCCGCCGTCTAGCAACACACGGGAGAAGCGGGCGGCGCGTCTGTCCGTTGCAAGGGTGGCTTCCAAGACCAAAGCATAAGAGCCGGGAGACGGCATCACCTCCGGATGGTCGGCCCGGCTCCAGCTGATGGGCGTTTCTGACCAATTCATGTGTCCGGCGGGGTTGGCAGCGACCACGCTAACTTCCTGGCGCTCTTGACGTTTGCTGCGCCGGTCTTCGGGTTGGCTTGTAAAGACGATGTAGGTTGCTTGCTCGTCAGGGAACTCGTCATGCACGGCTCCGACTACGGGCCGAGCGGCCGGAGGCGGCGGAGGCGGCGGGCCGGCAGGCGGAGGCGGCGCGAGCCCTTCGCCTTTAGAGATTCGGGTGAGCCAATGGGACTTCCGGGTCATGTGGTTGGACGGCTTCGCGCCGCTGTGGAACTTGCAAGGGGCGTCGAGAGTTTGCTCATAGGAAAAGGCGGGTTGCCAAGCCGGCCTGCCGCCCTTGGGCTTCTTGGGCGCCGGTCGCCTTTAGAGATTCGGGTGAGCCAATGGGACTTCCGGGTCATGTGGTTGGACGGCTTCGCGCCGCTGTGGAACTTGCAAGGGGCGTCGAGAGTTTGCTTGTAGGAGAAGGCGGGCTGCCAAGCCGGCCTACCGCCCTTGGGCTTCTTGGGCGCCGGTCGCTCTTCAGGCGGCGCGTCTTCGACTGTGGCCACCTGCCGACTGGCGGGAGGCGGCGCGGGGCCCTTGCGCTTGTGGTCGTTCGAGTGGGGGAGTCGGCCGGAATCCCCAGCCGGCGTCTTGGGCGCCGGGTTGAGTACCTTTCCGGACGCGTCCACCTGAAGCTCGGTCTTCATCGAGGAGTCGGCGGTGGCGTACTTGTCCGCTATGTCCAGAAGCTCGTTGAGGGTAGCCGGCTCGACGCAGAGGAGCTTGTGCTTGAGGAGGGTGCCTTCTCGGCATCCGGCTGTGAAGTATTCTATGGCTTGCACCTCGTGCACCCCTTCACAGGAGTTGCGGAGCTCGGCCCAACGCGTGAGGTAATGGCGAGTGGACTCGGCGGGGCCTTGTATGCACAAGGAGAGCTGTCTGGGCTTGGGAGCCCGCTTGTAGGTGCTGGTGAAGTTGCGGATGAAGGCTTCTGTGAAATCTAGCCAGCTGTTGATGCTACGCGGCTTGAGGCTGTTGAGCCAGGTCCGCGCCGTGCCTTGCAGCATGAGGGGCACGTACTTCACGGCAACGCGCCGGTTGCCATTGGCTATGCTAACCGCCGTGGAGTAGTCAATCAACCAATCTTCCGGCTTCACGGAGCCGTTGTACTTGGGCGTATCTCTTGGGAGCGAGAACCCTTTGGGAAAGGGCTCGTCGCGGATGCGGGGGCCGAAACAAGGCGGGCCGACATCGTCTTCTTCTTCCAACGCCAGGGATCGCGCCAGGCGGTCGATCCGATGGCGGGCGTCGTTCTCGCCAATTCCTTCACGGCGGCCTAGCCGGCCGCTGAGAGTCGGGTGCGCCACTGGTGGCGGGGCAGGATATCTCACTCCACGGGGCGAAGGCGGAGGCGGGTCGCCACGCCATTCCATGGCTCGGGGATGACCGTCCGTGTCTCGCTCGATGGAGATCCGGGTCCGGCTGCGGCTGGCAGCCGGCTCCTTCTCGCGTCGCGCGCGGGTGTTGCTCGTAGTCGGCGTCTGGGACGTCGCGTCGTGCTCTCGGCGCAGGGGAGGGCTTTCCGCGCGGGTGTCGGCTTCGTGTCGCTGCGCGGCTGCGTCAATCAATTGCTGGATGCGCCGGGTCATGTGGGGGAGGTCTTCGGCCTCCAAACCGTCCAACTCGTCTACAGCCGCCTGGGCAGCACGCAAGTTCTCGAGCGGAGTGGCATAGACTGGGCGGTCGACTCCCAGCGTGTCGGCGATGACGGCGTCGCGTTGCTTGACAAGGCCGGCCCGGCTTGGCCCGCCCGGGGCCGGCATGCCGAAGGCGGCGCGGTCAGCTTCGCGCTGATAGGCCTCAGTGAGGCGTCTTACGGAAGCCAGCCTCCGGCCCTCTGCGAGGAGGGCGAGGCGGCGTGCCTCCAGTGCTTCATCGTCGGCATTAGCCGGGAGGGGAGCGGACAAGTCGTGGGCCGCTGCGTGCGAGGCGTCGCAGGCGCTCTCGTCGGCCGGGCCGCCGTGGCAGACAACCATCACTTCGGTGGTGACAGCATCGCAGCCGTCGGCTCAAGGAAGCGGGTCGTTGTAGATCGTGACGTTGGTGGGGAAGGTGTCGTAGGAGGCCGTGTCGGAGTCGACAGGCATCGGGTCAGTGGAGCCAACCGACTCCAGGTCCGCAGCGGGCTCGCTGGAGACATGGAGCTGGCCGAGAAGGTTGGCGAGGTGATCGGTGCCCGCATTGGAGGCGAGCTCGTCGGAGATGAGAGTTCCGTCGAGGAGATCGGCGAGGCTGCTCGCCGCGCAGACGCTGGTGACGCCTTGCAGCGCGTCGTGGCAAGCGCCATCGGGCGTGCCGGGCTGGCTACGCTCGCGGGGGAGGAATAAGGTTCCCGTCCAGAACAGGTTTCCGGACGACGGTGCACCTGGCCCCACGGTGGGCGCCAAATGTCGGGTGGTAGGTGCGACATATGCCAACGGTTGGCTTATCATTGTGGGAGCCAGTAAGACATCGCCGGTGCCTGGAAACGGGATAAGGCGAAGACATGCACGCCGGTGGATCTTACCCAGCTTCGGGGCTCTCCGTGGAGCTAACACCCCTACTGCTGCTCTGCGGGGTCTCCGCATGTTCACTAGATGAATTAAGTAGCTACACAACGCTCCTTGAGCTGTTTGGGGGGAGGAGGAAGAAGGGCACGGCTAGCCTGCTTCTTCTCCTTGTGTGGTGTCTAGAACTAGCCAGGAGTCTAACCCTTTGCATGGGTGCTCCGGTGGGTTTATATAGGCCCACGCCCCGGGGGTACAATGGTAATCCGACTGGGCGCGGGGCCCAGCCGTCTGTGACTGCGCTCGCCGGCTTCTGCGCCGGCTGCTGGGGCCCGCCGACTGGCGGGTCCCGCCGGCTGCCGGCCCCTCGGTCGACAGGCAGGCCCCACTGTCCAGGGCCTGGTCGGCGGCTGGTTACTGTGGCCCCATCTTGTTGACGTGGGCTTTGTCGTGGTAAGCGCGGCTACAGTGCCGCCGCCTGTCAGGCGATCGCTGTAGCCTCACCGCGTCTTGTCTCCTTAATGGGGCGTCTTCTTTGTGGGAGGCGGCAAGCCGGCTGCGGGGAGCCGGCTCTGTCTTGGGCCGACTGGTTGGAGGCATGGCCGCCTTCGGGCGTCTCTCTGCTCAAAGGGGGGCCCACCGTCTGTGGGCCACGCTGGCGGCCCGTCGTGGGTGATGCCAGGGTCAACATGGCAACAGTGCCGCGCCGGACGGGTCATGCCCACCCCGTACGGCGCACTGTGCCAGGCGTGCTCCGGGATTCGGGGGTGGCAGGCTTCACTGTAGCCACGCCCCGTCGCTCCGCCGTTAGGTGGGTGCAAACTTTGAGGGTGCGGTCTCGACCGCTTTATGGGGCCGGCTTCTGGGAGTCGGCCTTCTCATGGCCGGCTTCTTGGAGTCGGCCTTCTCATGGCCGGCTTCTCGGAGTCGGCCTTCTCATGAGGGCTAAAATCGGACCGCCTTCCGAAAGCCGGCCTGGGTGGCAGCCAGCAAGGGGAAGGCGGCCCCATATCTGGGATTCTTGAGAGCCGGGCGGGCTCGTAAATTTTTCAGAAGGGCCAGGGGAAGCCGGCTAGGCTACCCATGGCCATTTACTCCGACATTAACACACTAGGGGTTGGGACATGCGGCTGCGGTCGGGACATCAAAGGATTCTACGTATTTTCCACAAGCATGATCACTACCAATTCATTCAAAAGAACTGACATTGATACTTGAGTATGACTTCAATTCTTCCTGAAAACGCACATTGATACTTGTGTATAACATGGTGCTAATATTATAGGCAATACAAGATAAAGAAAGCCACTCATCAAAAAATAATAAAACACATAATTCGTGTTTTCATTGCCAAACAGTACACTCATTGAAATATTTCTAGATTCATCACACTAATACATATATGAGTAAACAATATAATTCAGGCATGCCCGCATAGACAACATAGCATTATTAATGCATGGTGGTCGATATCACACTCGCTCACCTTATTCAATTGATTCTAGCCTTTAATAATAAAGGCACAAAAGGTAAAGCCAGCCATGTAAGGCAAGCTAGCTAGCCAACATATGGTGCAGGAGGAACAACCACCCATGTATTAGGCACCGGGCCGACATCGTTGTAAATGATAACGCGTTCTTGGTCTTGTGGCGGTGGGGATGGAGCCTCTCCTGGAGGGAGTACTCGGGCAATTCTGATATCGGGCCTCTCCTGAGAGATGATCTGAACTGCTGCATTCAGTTCAGTACCAATCAGACCCGGCCACGATTCAGGCACCGGACCAGGCATGTCTACCCTTATCACGCACTAACCCGAGCATTCCTCCCTTTCGAAACTGTTAATTAACAACAAGCATAAATAATTGAGAAATACATAGATAATAAAGAGAAACATGCATGGTGTTTTGTTTTAATAATAATAATAATAATAATCTCTGTTATTAACTAATAATGGGATGGGAAACATGCTCTAAGCCTAGGAAGATGTCATAATCGAAAGCATTATCTCCTAGCCAAACAAGTAATCAGTCTACTGAAATATTTAATGGAAAATTTATGCAACAATAAAAAAAATATGTGCCAACCTTTATGGAAGAAGAGGCTGCTATACCTAACCGAACCTTAGCTTTTCTGGTGGTGATGATCTTGTGTTCAAGGTATGTGTGTGTATAAATATAAATGTATGAGTGCACTCCCATTTGAGTAGCTTACGCCATGTCGATTATAACAATGCCTGCATTTTTCTCACAGTTAATTGATAAGAAGCATCAGCATATGCCCTCCATGTCCAAATTAAGGATGTCGATGATAACAATGCATTCATTTGTCTTCATTAATTAAGAAACATCAGCATATCCACTGTTGTCGAGATTAACGATGTTGATGCCAAGGATCCATGCATTTTACTTGATTGATTAAGAAACATCAGCATATCCCACTTCCGTTGAGAGTAACAATGTCGACGACAAAATAATGCATGCATAAGCGTGTATGTGGAAATAGCATGTACGTATTTGATATTAGATGTACGTGTGCAGAGCATCACCACATAGAAACATGTGTGTTTAAATAAGTGCATCTCATTGCAACGTACTTTTGCTCAATTTATCTAATTTCAACACAGATTATTGTCCCATTTATACAGAAAAGTCGGCACTACAAGTTGCTTTGGATCTGCGAGTTATATAGAGGTATCGCTGTCGATTCATAGGAAATAATGCATTATTGTGCGTTTTTAGAAAGAGTTGAAGTCATACTCAAGTATCAATGTCAGTTCTTTTATATAATTGCTTAGTGATCAGGCTTGTGGAAAATACGTAGAATCCTTTGACATCCCAACCATAGCCGCATGTCCCAACCCCTACTGTGCTATCTTGCCCGTCTTTACATCTCTCTCACTTATGTCCTCAACGGATATCTCTCGTCTCTTAGTAGGCCCAGTGCCCCTCCTCATAAAAAATCGTCATTTTGAAACATGCATTTACAATTTATAATTAAATCCGTGATCAAAATTTGGCATAAAATAGTAAGGGGCCAATAAACCAGGACGAGAAGGTAGTAGCTACCTAGGGTTCTCAGTGGAATTTAGACTTAAGTGGGCGAGGTCCGTCGTCTAGAACATGGAATGCAATTATTAATTTCTTAACAGGTGCACGAGATGAACTATTATATATGAGCCTCGAGCTTCCGTGGACCATGCCATGTTGCATGGAAACAATAGAGATGTCATTTTCAGCTCACCCAGCTGCCGGCTCTGCTTGATTTTGTCCATCATGAATGTTTCTTCATTCCATTTTTTTTCTTTCAAAAACACAGACACAGACGCATGCGTACACATCCATGCAAAAGGAAACGCTCATCCACCACTCAGCGTGTTGCATGAGCAAGACGCCCAGATTGAGTCGGACTAATTATGATCGATCAATCTGTACAGCAGTGGTGATGCGGTGGTTAATTAACTAACTAAGGGAGGGGGAGGGCGGGCGGGAGAGAGGGAGCTATCCCAATACAAATAATTCATGCATGCCCCATCCATGATGGATGTGTATATACACTCAATTGATGATCTCTCTCTTTCCCCTGGTGGTTCCTTTCTTAATTTCAGCTGCACGGTTTTAACCAGCTCGTCAAAAGGTACTTCTTTACTAACAAGATTGGAAGATGGTATGGAAATATATTTATCAGGCCTTTTGTTCCAACAGCTAATGATATAGCTTCTAGATTTGACCGCTCTAATGGTACCCACACTCTCAGCTTAGATCACTAGCTTGTGTTTCAATTTAACAGGTTGCTGACATGTAATTTGATGTACTTATTTTATATAATTCTATTCGATGTGAATTTTGGCACCAAAGTAGCTAGATAAAAAGTAAGGCAAAGGAAGACTAAAGTAGGAAAAGGAAAGGCAGGTAACCCGATTCCATCACAATGCCAAATGAAGCCTTAGTTACAAGGATGCGAGATTGAACCACATATTAAAGAGTAATGAGTGTATATAGCACCCAATGAACCAACCAAGGCAGCCTTACCATAGATTGATTGAGAGCTATGACAGTACACATCCGAAGTTGTACACAGTGCATCCACACTACGTGTGTTACTCTTTGCAAAGAAGATGTTGTCATCAGCAAAGAGAAGATGTGAGATAGGAGGACCAAGTCAGCCTTTCAAACGAGAAAAAACATCTCCTCTTTCTTTGTTTTGATTTTGAAATAGAGGAGAGAGAAAGCTGCCATTACAGTCGATGGAGAGCTTTGAAAAGGTGCCAAGAAAAATGGTGGAGATCTGCAACTGCATTGCATGATAGAATAACATGATGTGTGCATCAAGCGAGATGCGTGGTTGGTAATAGGAGTCCGCTGGTAGCCTCGCCATCGGCTGGGTCGCTAGGACACATATGGTGGTGCACGTGCGGCCGTGCACGTGAACAGCATGTCAACAGACCAATAACCAAGTTGTTAGGGAAAAGAGCAAGCTCTTCTAAGGATAGGCTACTTCACAAAGCAGCTGCTGCATAGCAAGGTTTCGCCGTCGCAAGATGCATGGTCACACTAGCAGCAGGTTCTCTATTCCACGAACGACTCAAGAAATGATAGACGAAGACAGGTCTGAGCCATCGTTACTTCATTTTTCGGTCTAATCATCTTATTTGTTAACTGAAATTCAACCAATTTCCCGTCTCAATAAAGTTTATCTCAATTAACAGTTAATCTACATGGATGGATGGAATTACCATTTTCAAAATAATTACGGGGTGGACATGTTCGGACCGCAAATTGGTCGTTCATGACGACAGTGAGATGTGGAGTTTTTTTTTGCGGGGAAAATACTTGTATTAGTCAAACAATTGGATTACAGTCAAATTCACAAAGTTTTATGACCTCATCAGGTCCTGACCTAACCAAAAAGCTGTGCGGCTCTAAACCCTACCATAACTTGCCATAGAGTGGCTTATGTTGTTTTGAGTGCGACGTATATAAGTAATACTAGTATTTCGCTCAAGCAGTTTCCTTTGGATCCCCCTAGTCCCCTAGATCAAGGAGGAGTTTCTTGACCTATCAGTTTCTTAGCTTCTCAACAAATTGACGGCCTTGTTAGACTTAACCTTGTTGTTTAGGTGATTACTTCACGTTTATTTGTGTTCGCGTGACACTAGTTGTAGGCAGAGAGGGCGAACAGGCAGAGAGCACAACACAAAGGGATGGACTGTGCAGTGCAGCAGACGGATTGGCAGCCATTAGTTTGAGTATATACGTGCATGCGTTGTTAGGATTAGTCAAGTGTGATCCAACGAACAAAGCACGTAGTGGACATGTGGCAAACGTGTAGCTAGTGTGGTTGTGTGCCTAATCTGCATAAAGTTTGTTAGTACCGGCCGGCTGCATGGATGCTTTCTCGCTGGGTCTTCCGGCCGTTGTGGAGACGCAATACAAGCCCAGGACCTGTGCATGCGTGTAGTTAGTGGAGAGTACTAATCGGATCAGCCGCTGTGTGGCTTGACCGTGGATTGCATGCATGTCTAGATGCGTGTGTGCAAGCTAGGCAATATGTTAGTGGCGTGGGTGGTGCATGGTGATTGTTGCTGCATGCATCGTGTCCTTGTATAAATAGTTTGATTTGAGTGAATGGAAAAAGTGTGGTGAGCGCAGCATCACAGATGTACTAGTCAGTATGTTCATCAAGGAGGGAGCCTCTCGGCAAAGCAACGGTTGGTTTTCTCCTTGGTGTATGTCACCATGTGTGTCTATTCCCATGTGTGTGTGTGTGTTCTTGTGCTATTGAGAAAAGAGAGAGTTGTGAGAGACAACGAGAGGTGGAAGGAGAGCGGTGCTGCAAGAGGCGGCGCCAACAGGCCTCAAAACAGTCCGATTCTCTAATTAAAGGAAGATTACTCGACTGAAAAGCTAAAGATATATATCTTCAGCGATTGCTGACAGTTCTGACTCAAGAGCATTATCACACGTGCTAAGATGTCGACATGCAGTAAATAGGATCGCACCACTTGAGCCTCAAGACAGTCCGATTCTCCAATGAAAGGCAGATTACTCAACTGCAAAGCTAAAGATTCATTTCAGAGATTGCTGACAGTTCTGACTCAAGAGCATTATCACACGTGCTAAGATGTCCACATGCAGTAAATATGATCGCACCACTTGAGTCTCTGAGCAACTTACCGGTTGCCGACGAACCATCTGAGGGCAGATATGATCCATCTGTATCTACGAAAAAACTAGCATGCTATTTCGCAGTTATAGCGCCGTTACAGCCCGTTACAGATTTATAGAGATGACTATCTAAACGCATATTTTATTTATTGTTGTATCTAAATGATGTGCATTTAATAGGTTTATTTAGTGTTTCTTAAGTGTATATGGTTGCCAATGCATTATTTCTGAAGTCTTGTATCTAAATGATGTTACATTTAAGTTGTTTGTTTATAAATCGAGAGATTTTACGGTACATTATAATACACCAGAGCACGGCGATCTAACAATGAGACTAACTGAGCCTTTTTAGAGCCCAAGGGTATTTTCGACCTAATTTTTTTATACCTTTAATTGGCCCAATAAGCTCTAGGGGTATTTTTGTCCTAAATTTTTTGATTAAATTAATTGCATTAACATTGCACTTCATTATAACACAAATCATTGTGTGTACTCATTTGAATTTCGGTTCGAGCGGTTCGACCTCTCTCCTCCTCTCAAGCCCTAACCTCCGGTACCCTCGATCGCCGCCGATCGCACTCGCCGTGTCACTCCTTCCTCCTCCTCCTACTCCCCCTCCCCCTCCATCGCAAGTCACCCTCCTCGGGTCGCGGCGCCAGATCTCCCGACGAGCCGCTAATCCCCTCCTTCCCCGACGCGAGAGGCCACATCATCCTCATCGACGTGCATCAACTTTTTCACGCCGGATCTTCGCTGTAAGTGCCTAGTCATCTCAAATTTTGTCTGGTCCCTTCTGCATATTGTGGTTTTGAAAAGACCCACACTAATTTGAAAAAAAATCATGAATAAAAACAATATTCACAATTCAAACAAATATCCGAAAACTTTAAAGATATCATCAACAAACATTACAGGAATATATGAAAATTTTCAAAAAATATATATCTTCATAAGTTTGAATATATTTCATAAATTTCAAAAGTATTCACGAATTTACATTTTTTGTGAATTTTAAAATACGCACATTTGAAAATAGTTCGCGAATTTGGAAAAAAACATCTCTGAATCTATAAATAAATATAGAACAAAAAATAACAAGAAAAGCAAAACGAAAAAGGTTAATCTGGCTGATAAAACATGGCAATTATAAAAACACAAAAAAGGGTGAAGAAATCCTCTAGAATGTTACCAAAGCCGGGAAACCCACACTGTTCTTTTGTTATATGAGCCGGCCCGTTACGTGAAAAGCTGGATTGGAGGTAAGAGTTTTTGTACCAGAATCAGATGACAAGTATCCGTCGAAACATGTCCCAAATCTGAAATTCCGTGATGATGTCTTCTCCAGGCCATGTGAATTTGTTTTAGTAAATTTACTTGCACTTGGCCTAGCTGACTCTTGTTGCTCAGCCCGTGTATGTAGTGTAGGTGATAGAGATGTCGGGTCTCCTTTTTATTTGTGCTAATTCAATTTGCAAGAAACTCAGACAATAGTAGGGTGAAGTACAAATTGAAGAAACTGTCCAGTGTGCGCATCAGTCTAATTCTAATAGTCTATGTTTTTTTAAATGGAGTGTATTAATTATGATAAAAATGAGTGTATTTAAAATATTATGTATTAGTTCTGACACTTAAAAGTAATTTTTTTTAGAAAAGGAGGATGACCCCCGACCTCTGCATCTGGGCGATGCATACGGCCACTTTATTAACTATTCTCATAAGACTTTACAAAGTCATACAACAGTAAGACTAAAGACGCCGTCTAAGCAACGAACTGTCGCTACACCTATCCAGTTGATGAAGGGGCGCAGATAACCTGGGCCTAATACCAAACAGACATCGCAGCCAAGCCTAACATCTAAGACCTGAGGCCCCAACCTAGCCACTTGCCGGGTCTGGGGCACACACTGGTCCACGTGCTCTCAGAGGCCGCAGCCGCCAACTGCCACCGCTCCATCTTCAGAACTGTACTGATGCATCAACCTTGCTCGGTCTAGCTATCGTCGACGCCACCACGGCGCCCAACGGCACCTCCTCCTTGCGCGCAAACAGCTGAGCACGTCGCGGTCGCCACTGATACACCTCAGCGTCATGCTGCCAAGTACCACCAGCCGACACAGCTTGAAGTCCTTGGAAAATATGTCGTGCGTAGCACCTGCCGACCAGACATGACAAAGCGTAACACATGTCGGTCAGGCATGACTTGACATCTTCACCGAAACTCCGGCAAGACGAAGCCGCTCCACCTCCTGCCTCTGACTTCTAGCGCTGCTCCACAAACGATGCTCCCAAGAGAGAAATGACACCGCAGTGCCGCTATCGTCCGATCTGGAACACCAGATCTTAGAGTTTCCCCCGGAGCAGCACGAGTGGGTCGACAGTAGCTACACGACGATGCCTCCATCAAGGTAACGGCGAGAACGCCGCCATCGCCTGTCGTCGGCTCGGTTTTCACGGCAACCATGTCTCCCCTACTCGCAGCCGGGACTAGATGATGGATCTCGAGATTCGATCACCAAGACTCTGGTCGGCCATCTCTGAAAGAAGATGACCACCACGTCCACCAGCGTCACCACGCCGGACACGCGTCGCCGCCGGCACCCCATGGTGCCTAAAGGCCGACAAGCCCCGACAAACTCCACGCCTCGCCAACCGCCATGGCCCAGACCCAAGCACCACCAGATCCAGATCGGATCGAGGTCAAGGACCCCAAGCCGCAGCCACCGTGGAGGCAGCACCACTGGACGGTGCCCTGCCCTCCACCCTGCCGTAGGACCGAGTCATCGCCGGAGCTCCACCACGCCACGCCGCCAAGCCGTCGCCGGAAGAACTCGCGCCACAGCCAGGGGAGAGAGAGACGCGCCAGGGAAAGGCCCCGCTGCCGCCGGCACTGCCTGGGCTTTGCCCGGCTGTGTCCCTCGGCGGTGGCGATGGCGAGGGAGGGTGGAGGGGGCCGGCGGTGCAGGGCGCTAGGGTTCCCCCGAGTCGCCTCAGAGAGAGAGGGACGCGGGGGACGAGAGAGTATCGGGTGAAGTATTGGTGATGCTAAAACCATATAGTGCTTCCAAGCAAGGAAATCCTACGGCGTTGCACCCACCTCGCCCCCGCCTTCCTCGCGGCAGCGGCACTTCCTCCCCCTCCTCGCGGCCTGCATCGTCCTCTATGGCAGCCGTCTCTACTTTCCTGGTGAAAACTGGAGGTGCCAACTGCCAAGGCAACTACTGAAAATACAAGTGGAGCAATCTTGCTGTCCCCTTCTCCTACCACCTGCGACCAAAACAGAGCATGCATGGTTATAACTCATCCTTCATCTCTTTGATTGATCGTTGAAGGGGGATGCAGATCCATCACTAGCTACCTCGGCACATTTGTCCACCCTCTGCTGCTCCACATCATCGCCGTCCATGGCAGCT
Organism: Triticum urartu; assembly: GCF_003073215.2. Classification (NCBI taxonomy): domain Eukaryota; kingdom Viridiplantae; phylum Streptophyta; class Magnoliopsida; order Poales; family Poaceae; genus Triticum; species Triticum urartu. The sequence continues at coordinate 575,842,793 of NC_053027.1, read as the reverse complement.
CCGGAGGCCTGCTCTTCTGCCCCCAGCAAAAACTTCATGAGCGTATGCCTTGTATGATCCAGACCATGTGACCAAATCCAATTAGCACGCCAAGGCAGCTACCGAGCTGTGAGCGAAAACAGATGGCACTGGTTCATTCTTCAGCTATTGATTGATTGAATCGAACAAGGCAAACATGCAAACCGACCTTACCAAATGCAGAATCTTCTCTGCACTCCAGGGACTAAGTGTTCGTCCTAGATAAGTGACCAATAGGTATGCGGCGACAAGTGTGTCGGCCAATATCATGAGCAGATCCCGGAGCAAGTTTTCATTGCCTCCATGCTGGCTCATCTGTGCCACAAGTAGTATGTAACAATTATTAGTTTTCCGTACCTCAGATTAGTGGAGTATGTCTCATGTACGCATGTCCTCTCGGGTGCTCTGCTTTTTATCACATACTAGTACCTTGTTGATTACCAATAGGAAGGCCTCAAGACAGGCAAAACAAATTAGGATGGCTTCGACTGCATGATTGTGCCAAGCATAATCATCGGGGATCTTCACCGCGAGCGAGAAAGCTCCAGCTGATACAAAGATTGCCATGCCGGAAATCTGTAACAAAATTGATGCAAAAGTGGTACTGGACTTGGGTACATCCATCCATCAAGGCGCTTTATCTTGAAAATAGAAGAGAAAACGAAACTGAGAAAAACAGAGGATCGTGGGAGCTGATGCTTACGGCTGTGCCAACTGCCAAGCGGAGCCCGGCGACGAAGATGCCAACGATGCCTCCAGCAAATGCGGGAGCCATTTCTGCACTGTGACCGGGGGGAGTACAAGGGGTTGTCGGAAGCAGCCGGTTATCCTTAAAACTGTTGGAAATATTAGCACTTTTGTGACTAACCTAATCCATGAGTAAACAGTAAACATGGCAAATACGATATGCATCTTATACCGATACCTAAGCATGTGAGCGCGTACAGTACATAGAACCAAAACATCTATGAAAAACATATATATGGTTTGCACATGAACGAGCAAATAGGGGATGAATGAGTCATATCCTCCGGTTGGCCATGCCAACGCGGCGGCGGCAGCAACAGCCTCGGCATCGGCCGAGGCCTTCTTCCTGGCAGCTTCATCGTCAGCCATGGAGTCGATGCAGGGGAAGTAGTGGAAGCAGATGCGGTCGGTGAAGGGGACGGATCGGGAGCAGTCGCGTCGAGATGCTCCCAAAAACCTTATTGCCGTTCTCCCGGGCAGGATCTTGAACAACAGGGTTCCGGAGGCACCTGATCTCCCGACCAACCATGCACGCGGTCATCGGGATGAGATCGCAGAAATCAGTACAGAGAGAGGAACAGTAGATGACGGCTAGGGTTGTGCGAGTGGGAGTGAGTGAACTGAGTTAGGGTTCACTCCACTCGCCAGCGCCTTCTTATATAGGCCGGCAAGTAGATGGGCCTGGGCCAGGCCCATGACCAAGTCCGCGAACAGCCCACGGTCCAACGTCTCGAACAGTGGCGCTTCCGTAAGCGACTTGTTAATTAATTAACAATTAATTAACCATTCCTGAGCGGCAAAAATAAGCTTCGGCTCGGCTCATTCCCGTAACCCGCAACCCGCGGCGCGCGCGTCGTGATGAGGCGAGGCGAGGCGGGCGGCGGAGGAGGAGGAGCGCGTGTGTACTGCTCCCATTCCCAAGCTCCCAATAGCAAATGGTAGAGCAGCCCTTATAAAGAGGTTTCACTCTTCTTACTGTAGCAGTATGGGACTAAACTTCCCACACTTCCCACCACTTGCCGTACACATGCATGGGCCTTAGAGATTAAGTATTATTGTCTTATATGGGCCTAAGGCCATCCATAATCCATCAATCCCCCACTAGATCTTGAGGCACATAAGTTTGTCAACTGTTCCAAACAATGTTTGATATACCAGAATTTTCAGTGGAGACTGTTAAGTTGAATTTCCACCTAGAGCAATAGGATTAGACTTCTTCACAACTGAACAATGGACTATGCCTTGAATTGTCATTTTGGCATGTAGAAGTTTCACCTATTGTCAGCTGATATGTGGCTACCGAAGGCTAAACCCCACGGGTGGAGCTTATTAGTCATACTCCGTATCTTCTCATGAGCTTCCTAGAGATCACCCAGTCTCATAGACTGTGACCAACAGTCGGGCTCACATAGGTGTGTTCCTCCAAAGAATGCTATGTAGGTTAGCATCTTGCTTACATAATCTTTGGAACACATTAAGAAAAAAGTCAGCCTGCCTTACAGAATTGAGAGTATTATTGCATCTCCAACGGATTGGGATAATTAAGGATACTCTCCTCAGTTGACTGCTAGATTGTTTTCCCATGTCCTAATTCACGAGATCTCCGATCACATAGGCTGTGTTACCCCCATGGAAACTTACGTGGGTCTCATACCCATCTCCCTCGATGCATTTCCTATCACAATCCGTGATAGCCCTTTCGTAAAAGGGTCTGCCAGATTTTTAGCAGTATGCATATAATCCAATGCTATCACTCCGGAGTTTCTTGATTTTCTGACATATTTCAATCTTCTTCTTATGTGCTTTGTGGATTTCATATTGTCCTTTGAACTCTTAGCCTTGGCAATCACAGTTTGATTGTCACAGTTCATAAGGACAGCCAAGACTAGTTTATCAACCACCGGTGAATCCATCAAAAGCTCTCTAAGCCATTCTGCTTCGACACATGATGTGTCTAATGTTGTGAGTTCTGCTTCCATAGTCGATCTGGTTAAGATCGTCTGCTTGCAAGACTTTCAGGAAACAGCACCACCACCAAGTGTGAAGACATATCCATTTGTGGCTTTCATCTCATCAGCATCAGATATCTAGTTAGAATCACTATACCCCTCAAGTACCGTCGGGTACCCAGAATAGTGAATCTCGTAGTTCACAGTGCCTTGCAAATAGCGCATCACTCGCTCAACTGTATGCCAATGCACATCTCCCGGATTGGAAACAAACCGGCTCAGTTTGCACACAACAAATGAGATGTCAGGGCGAGTAGCACAAGCTAGGTACATGAGTGAACCAACCACTTGAGAATATCTCAATTGATCTAGAGCCATGCCTTCGAACTTTCGAATCCGCACGCTAAGATCATATGGTGTTGCAGAAGGTTTGCAGTCCGAATATCCAAAACGACTCAAACTCTTCTCAACATAGTTGGATTGCAAAAGTGTAATTCCACCCTCAGTATTTCTCAGTAGCTTGATGTTCAAGATAACATCAGCCACACCCAGGTCTTTCATCTCAAAGTTATGAGATAGAAAAGCCTTGACCTCCTCAATTACTTTGAGGTGGATCCGAAATATCAGTATGTCATCAACATACAGACACAGTATAACTCCTTCGCCCCCACCATAGCGATAGTATACACATCTGTCAGCTTCGTTAACGACAAAGCCAGCAGATGTCAAAGTTGTATTAAACTACTCCTGCCATTGCTTAGGCGCTTGTTTCAGGCCATACGAAGATTTCACTAACTTACACACCTTTCTTTCCTGACCATTTACTGCAAAGCCATCTGGTTGTGGCATGTAAATTTCCTCGTCTAGCTCTCCATTAAGGAAAGCCATCTTAACATCCATCTAATGAGCGAGAAGACCATGCGAGGAAGCCAAAGCGAGTAACACTCGAATGGTTGTCAGCCTAGCTACAGGTGAGTAAGTATCAAAGAAATCATCTTCTTCCTTTTGGGTATAACCCTTGGCCACAAGCCTAGCCTTGTACTTCTCAATAGTACCATCGGGCCTAAGCTTCCTCTTGAACACCCACTTACATCCTAATGGTTGGCAACCATAAGGACGATCGGTGATCTTCCATGTCTCATTAGCCATGATGGAATCCATCTCGATACGGACCGCGTCCTTTCAGTAGTCAGCATTCGGAGATGCATAAGCTTTTGAAATGGAACTAGGAGTGTCATCGTCCACGAGGTACACGAGGAAATCATCACCAAAAGACTTTGCAGTCCTTTGTCTCTTGCTTCTAACAGGAGCTTCCTCGTCATCCTCTGATGAACTTTCATCACTTTTGTGTTCATAATACTCCATCGAAATGGCAGGTTTAGGAGTCTCATCAGATTCCAGTCTAGAACTGCTTTGCATATCTCTCATGGAGAAAATATCATCAAAGAATGTAGCATCCTTAGACTCTATAATTGTACCGACCTTATGGTTAGGTACCTCAGATTTCACTACTAGAAATCTATAGCCAACGCTATTCTTGGTGTAGCCCAAATTAACGCAGTCAACGGTCTTTGGTCCAAGCTTACGCTTTTTGAGGATCGGCACATTGACTTTGGCCAAACAGCCCCAAGTGCGCAAGTAAGAGAGTGTAGTTCTTTTCTTTTCCCATTGCTCTTAGGGAGTAGTCTCATTATCCTTTGTGGGAACTTTATTCAGGACATGACATGATGTTAATACAGCCTCCCCCCACCATGCCTTGGATAAACCCGATGTATCTAACATGGCGTTAGCCAAAACTGTTAGAGTACAGTTTTTACGTTTGGCAACCCCGTTTGACTGGGGTGAATAGGGAGGCATCATCTCATGAATAATACCATGTTCCGCATAGAATAAATCAAACTCACTAGAAAAGTACTCTCCACCACGATCAGACCGGACTCGTTTTATTTTCTTTTCAAGTTGGTTCTCAACTTCAGCCTTATAGATTTTAAAGTAGTGTAGACCCTCATCCTTTGTATTTAACAAATACACATAACAGAATCTAGTGGAATCATCTATCAAAGTCATGAATTATTTCTTTCCACCTTTAGTCAACACACCATTCATCTCACAGAGATCTGATATATGAGCTCTAGTGGTGCCAGGTGTCTCACCTTCGCAGGCTTGTGAGGCTTACGAGGTTGCTTTGCTTGCACACACGCATGGCAAGAGCCTTTGGCTAAAGTGAAACTCGGGATTAGATTCATCTTAGCCAGCCGTGTCATACAACAGAAATTTATGTGACAAAGACGTGAATGCCAAACCTCACATTCATTCACATTAGAATGAATTTGGGTCACAACTTTATTACAGAAATCCTCCAGGGAAAGGCGGAACAAACCACCACAATCATATCCTTTTCCAACGAATAGTCCATACCGAGATATGACTACTTTGTGGGACTCAAATACTAACTTAAACCCTTTTGAGGGAGTCCGGGATTAGGGGGTCTCCGGACAGCCGGACTGTTGGACTATGAAGATACAAGATTGAAGACTTTGTCTCGTGTCCGGATGGGACTCTACTTGGCGTGGAAGGCAAGCTAGGCAGTACGAATATGGATATCTCCTCCTTTGTAACCGATCTTGTATAACCCTAACCCCCTCCGGTGTCTATATAAACCGGAGGGTTTTAGTCCGTAGGACAACATACAATCATACCATAGGCTAGCTTTTAGGGTTTAGCCTCTCTGATCTCGTGGTAGATCAACTCTTGTAATACTCATATCATCAAGAATAAATCAAGCAGGATGTGGGGTTTGACCTCCATCAAGAGGGCCCGAACCTGGGTAAAACATCGCGTCCCCTGCCTCGTGTTACCATCCGCCTTAGACACACAGTTCGGGACCCCCTACCCGAGATCCGCCGGTTTTGACACCGACATTGGTGCTTTCATTGAGAGTTCCTCTGTGTTGTCACCATTAGGCTTGATGGCTCCTACGATCATCAATAGCGATGCAGTCCAGGGTGAGACTTTTCTCCCCGGACAGATCTTTGTGTTCGGCGGCTTCGCACTGCGGGCCAACTCGCTTGGCCATCTGGAGCAGATCGAAAGTTACGCCCCTAGCCACCAGGTCAGGTTTGGAAGCTTAAACTACACGACCGATATCCGTGAAGACTTCATCTTCGACGGATTTGAGCCTCTACCTTGTGCGTCACACGGTCACGATGAGTATGATTTAGCTCTACCATCGGACAATGTTCAGGAGATCGCACCGGCAGCCACTCCGACCCTCAATTCGGAGCCAGTTGCGCAGTCCATGGACGGGTGCATGGACCCCACCACGGAGGCCTTATCCTCAGCGGCGATCGAGCCAAACATCGACCTTACCCTGCACGAGAGCTGTGTTGTCAAACTGCCGGACCCTTCTCCGGCCACGGACTCCGAACAGCCTGCTCCTGTTCCTAGCGAATCCGATTGGGCGCCGATCATGGAGTTTACCTCCGCAGATATTTTTCAACACTCGCCCTTTGGCGACATACTGAACTCATTAAGGTTTCTCTCCTTGTCAAAAGGATCCTGGCCGAACTATGTCCGACAGGATTGGGGTGCGGATGACAAAGAAATTCGCTGCCCACCCACCACCCACTTAGTAGCCACTGTCGACGACTTAACCGACATGCTCGACTTCGACTCTGAAGACATCGATGGTATGGACGACGATGCGGGGGACGAAGAGGAACCACTTCCCACAGGGCACCAGACACCCACGTCATCACATGACGTATACATAGTGGACACACCAAAAGAAAACAACGATGAGGAACGGAAGGACGCAACAAAGGGTGGTCCCCTCGAGAAGCAGTCAAAGAGGCGGCGTAAGCGCTGCCCCAAATCCCGCCTCGGCAGAAACAACGATCATATAGACCCAGCGCTAGAGCAGGGTGAACAATCGCCGGACCACGGCAACACGGAGAATCAAACGAAACAACCCGACTTTGTCAAAGATAATTATCCGGATGACATCACACCGGACAGACACCCGGAGCAATAGAACGCCCATCAAAGGCTCGTTGCCACCACGAGGAGTCTAAAAAAGCAGAAGCAAAGGCTCAAGGCTGCGCAAGACACACTCAGAATCAGATGGAGTAAAGTACTCAACATAGCAGCGAAGTACGGCGGTAACCGCCACACCAAGAGCTACCCGAAGCGGAAGTTGCTACCTGAATTCGATGAGGAGGCCTTAGATCCCCTGCAACCAAAAATTAAAATGGCCATCCGGCCGGATAGACGGCCTCATGGCCAACATAGAGCGGCGAACAACGCCGCACAAGAGCCAATACGCGATCCACGCGAGGGCTCGCATCAAAAGGACGGCGCAACCAGATCCATTTATGGACCACGCAAGTGTGCTCCGGCATATGATGCAACACAACAAACATCCGAACACCACGGTACACCCAGATACAGGGGTGCTGCACACCCCCTATGTTTCACCGATGAGGTGCTGGACCATGAATTTCCAGAGGGATTCAAACCCGTAAACATAGAGGCATACTACAGAACAACAGACCCTGGGGTCTGGATTGAGGACTATATCCTCCATATCCATATGGCTCGAGGAGATGATCTCCACACCATCAAGTACTTACCCCTCAAGCTCAAAGGGCCAGCTCGGCACTGGCTTAAAAGCCTCCCCGAAAGCTCCATTGGAAGCTGGGAAGAGCTCGAAGACGCTTTTCGGGCGAATTTTCAAGGGACTTCTGTCCGACCTCCGGATGCGGATGATTGAGTCATATAACTCAACAGCCCGGAGAGTCAGCTCGGAAGCTTTGGAATAGGTTTCTTGCTAAAAAGAACCAAATAGTCGACTGTCCGGACGCCGAAGCCTTGGCAGCCTTTAAGCACAGCGTCCGCGACAAATGGCTTGCTAGACACCTCGGCCAAGAAAAGCTGAGAACAATGGCAGCATTAACAAGCCTCATGACCCGCTTTTGCGCGGGCGAGGACAGCTGGCTAGCCCGATGCAGCACCAGCGACCCAAGTACATCCGAAGTTAGGGACGGAAACGGGAAATCACGACGCAACAAAAATAATAAGCGCCGGAATAAATAAGACAGCCCGAAGAGCACGGCAGTAAACGCCGGATTCAGAAGCTCTCGGCCAGGTCAGCAAAAGCCACCCTCTAAAGGCGCCAGAGATGAACTGTCCGGCTTAAACAAAATTCTGGACCAAATATGTCAGATCCATAGCACCCCCGATAAACCTGCAAACCATACCCACAGAGAATGTTGGGTCTTCAAGCAGTCCGGCAAGCTCAACGCCGAACATAAGGGGCAGGATACACCAAGCGAAGACGAGGATGAGCCTCGAAAGCAAAACACTGGGGAACAGAAGAAATTTCCACCAGAAGTCAAAACAGTAAACGTGTTACACGTGATAAAGGGGAGAAGCAAAGCGGCACTCCCAGATAAACATGCCCAAGGGCCTATCACCGCGGAGTTCTGCCACTGTCCGTCTCAACCGATCACCTTCGATCATCAGGATTACTCAGCAAGTATCCGGAGCGCAGGACGGGCTGCCTTGGTATTAGATCCAATAATTGACGGATACCACTTCACACGAGTCCTGATGGACGGTGGCAGCAGCTTAAACCTGATATATCAGGACACAATCCGCAAAATGGGGATAGACCCAACGAAAATTTGCCACAGTAATACTACCTTTAGAGGAGTAACGCCAGTCCCAGGGGCTCATTGCACGGGCTCCCTGCTACTAGAGGTTGTATTCGGCTTCCCCGACAACTTCCGTAGTGAAAATTTAACCTTTCACATTGCTCCATTCCAAAGTGGCTATCAAGCACTACTTGGACGCGAAGCTTTCGCTCGCTTTAACGCAATACCGCATCACACTTCCCTCACGCTTAAGATGCCCGGTCCACGTGGCATCATTACAGTAAATGGAAATATTGAGCGATCCCTGCGCGCCAAAGAGAGTGCGGTTGCCTTGGAAGCCGCACACTAAAACGGCCTCACCAACTAAAGCATTCGATAGGTCGTCAAGACCACGGACGCGGTTAGACGAGTCTGGCGCAGCTATATGTAATTCATACAGGTTTGATGACCACACCCCTATTACAAATACAAGGGTCTCAACACGCGCAGACAAGTGGCAATTTTTACTCATCTTGAACTATACATGGTTTCTTCAAACCTACCTTTTTGCACAACAACTTTTCACCTAAGTTCCTCTCTTTTAAAGATGACCATCGTGCTACACCCGTCCAGGATATGGCACAACGGAGACAGAGGCGCAGACGTGCAGCAGGGACCCGTCCAAAGGATTCTTTTTAGATTAAGACCCTGCGTCAACCTTTTTTACTGTCTCTTGTTGATACACATCCCTCGAATTCTCAGTACAATTGAGAAGGATGCTGACGTCTTGGCATGTGGCCACGTCAGAACAGCGCACGTACCTGGACACCAGGGGCTTCTTACAAAGGGCACTGTTTAGGCCCGATTTACACCATAAAGACCAAACACCTTAGGGAGTGTTCGGCATCGCGAGTTTGGCCTTATATGCATCAGCTACGAATCATGTCTTTGGTCAAATGTTGGATTTGCCCGGCTCCTGTGTTTTGCTGCCTTACATTCTGCCCTATCGGCTAAGGCGGCACAAGGAGAACTACTGCGATTGTGCCCTGGTTCATCCAGACGAGCACCTCAGTAGAGAAAGCCAAAAACTGACTGTCATGATATAGCGCGAGACTGGTCAACCACTCGATGACCTATCGGAATCTTAGAATTCCTCCGCCTTAACGAAGGGCCGTTTCCCGGCCGGGCATGTACGCACCCCGAATTCGGGTGAGTGCGGAGCCACCAGGGGCTATATAGTAGCCCCACTGTCAAACTCCTATGGCTAAGTGAAAGTGTTAAAGCATTATAGTTCGGTTGCCTAGTTCGCTGCGCTATCACCTCCTTATTAGGACCAAGACGTTGGATTAAGTGTGAATACACGTCTTCTGCGAACACCCCCGCATTATATGCGTGGGGACTGAAGCCGACGACTACAATCTTTCAGGTTATATACATGTATACATAAACGGCCGCACAGTAGGCATCACAATACTTTCGGGCACAAGTATAAATACAGCTGTCAGAACCGGTTTTTCGGGATATTAATTTCCCAAAAGCGGCCCTTGTGCTCACCAGCCCCAGGATTACTGTTAGCTAATGAGACACCAACTTGTTACAGAATCTCCAAGCAAAATACAAAATATGTAGTACAAGACCATTCTGGCCTATAAGTACAACAAATGGTTTTCTAGTGGCTGAAGGCGGAAGCGGTTTGTGGGTCACCAGCATCTATGGGACTCCATTTCCCACAGGAATAGTTGACCAGGATAACTCCTATCTTCGCGAGGCTGCTATCTCCATTGCGTAGGTTCCGGGGCTGTCATCGCAACGTTCCTTTCCACGCAAGAAATCTGGCCAAGACAATAGCCAGGGACAAGCCAGTGAGTACTTTGAATGTACTCGCAAACATTAAGAACACAGGTATAATATAACCACTGATAATCATGCTTTGAAATACTCTATGATCATTTCGTCAGTTATGTAATAAGGTTCATGATGCATGCAAGCAGATCATTCAAATAAAACATGAGTAAACAATCAGGGAGTAGAGATGAAAAGCACCGATCGGGTGTCTGAAGCGACGCCTCGAAAGGATAATAATATGAAGCGTGCCTCAGTCGGGCGTCTGTGCGACACCACATAAAGGGCTTATATAAGAATAATCACGGTGAATATCCAGGAGGTAGAACCATCCCAGGGATACTCAATAATTCAAATAACATAAATGGTTAGTCCATAATAATAATAATCATAATCATCATACGTGACCGGTCATAATCAATGTTCTGGTTTAGTAGTTTTTCCTCTGAAGACCGAAACTTGACCCATCCCAGGCTGTAGTCCTTAACCATGGACACGGCTATTCTGTCGGCGTTCTGGGAACGGGGGTCCCCAGACTTGCCTGCTTGCGGCCTGCGGCGTGGCTCAAAAGGGGGCCCAGCACGGCCCATCTTCATCAACACAAGACTCAAGACCCTCGCGAGGGGCCAAGCCTCGCGGGGCAGACGACACGGAGCTTCCTTAGGCGCGGCCTCGTCAGGCTGGCTCACGAGGAGGCGGAGAGATCAAGGCGGGGTACCTCGCGAGGTGCCCGTGATGCAAGCCATGACGATCAAAGGCGCCAGGCAGGTGCCAGCCCACGTAGCATCCTCCTTTCCTCTTTGGTGCAAAGGGAGCAAGCGTAGCCGCGGAGTACCGAGGCATCAGGCAAAGGTTGCCATTTCGGTGCAACGAGACCAAGACCAGGAGGACTACGAGATGGAGGTCACCGTGGAGCCCAAGACGGCGTTCATCACCAGAGCTTTGCGCAGGCGAAGACTACTTTTGTCAGGATAGCTGATACTTGTTGTCCCCCTTCAAATTAGCCCGCCATTGTTGGCTCCCTTCCCGCTCGATATTTGGGAAGAGGACCAGGGCCTCTATAAATAGGACCAGCCGCTCACATAGCAGGGGAGATGAATAATCGGGGAAAAAGGGGGATCAACAATAGAGAAAGGAGGCAGTAGGCAGTGAGTGAGTGAGAGAGAGAGAAAGGTGGCTGAACTCCTCCCGGTAGTTCATTGCCCCAGCCAAGAACAGACCCTCGCGAGGCTGTTCCTCCCTGTACTATTCATCATCATCAGCCCCGAGAGGCAATCCACCCACCACACACTGGAGTAGGGTATTACACCACAACGGTGGCCTGAACCAGTATAAACCTTGTGTCTCTTGTGCAGTTCTTTCAGTAGTCTAGATCTTTGCGAGACGGAGCGGTAGAAGGCGTAATCTCCGCGCGCACCCCGATGTTCGAACCTTAAGGGTCTGCCGGAACCCGAAATCCGACATTTGGCGCGCCAGGTAGGGTGCGTCGGAATTCGTCTTCCACCGCCCCGTTCTCCTCCGACCGTCGCATCCATGTCTGACGCTCGTCGGGCCCGCGCCGAGCGCCGGGCCGCCATCGCTTCCCGCGTCGCCCAGACGGCGCCCGTCGGCGGACGTCCTCGTCGTTCCCCGTCACCCGCCACCACCGCCGCCCCCGGCCGGCGGGGGGTGAGCAGCAAGCGTCGTCCCAGCATCCATCCGTGCGGCAAGACGCCCGCACCGCTACTCCATCGCTCGCACCAGCTGGTTCTTCGTCCCGCGCGCTCCGCGCACCTGGAGGCTCGAGCTGCGCTCCTCGCGGAAAACGAGCTCCTGCGCTACCGTCCCGTCGACGACGTCTACGAGGAGTGGCTCGACCGCGTCGCCGAGCTCGTCCGCGCCGCAGGGGGCTCTCCCGCGCCGTCCGTTCCGCTGCGCCGCACCCCGCCCCGCGCGGGCAACGAAGCTCCGGGGGCATACCAGCCGCCTCCTCTCCAAGAAGACGCCATGGCTCCAAGGCGCGTGGCCCCTGGGCGGAACCCGCTCCGTCAGGTGCCAGCGCAGCAAGAACGGAGCTGCCAAGAAGTCCCTCGCCCGCAAGGAGCTGCCCGGGCGCTCCCTGCTCCGGCACGCCGCGACCCTGCTCCAGCTCCGGCACGCCAAGACCCCGCGCTGCTCCTAGCTGCAGCGCGTGGGGACCCTCAAGACCAGCTCTCCACCAGCCGAAGCCTTTCGTGGCCACCGCAGGCTGCCGTGCCTACACCACCGAGCTGCGTAGCGTCGCGTGGCCCGGCAAGTTCAAGCCAGACCTGCCTCCTCGTTACGGCATGACTGACCCTGCAGAGTTCCTCCAGCTCTATGAGCTGGGCATCGAAGCTGCCAGCGGGGACGAGAAGGTCATGGCGAACTGGTTCCCCATGGCGCTCAAGGAAGGAGCTCGCACCTGGCTCCTGAATCTGGCTCCAGGCACGATCTCTTCCTGGGACCAGATGCGCACCCGCTTCATCGCCAACTTCCAAGGTACTCGCGACCGGCCAGCCCGCCGTGAGCGACATGCGCCGCATCAAGCAACAACCCGGAGAGACCCTGCAAAAGTACATCCAGCGCTTCAACAGCGCGCGCCTCAAGATCCCCAAGGTGTCCGAGGAGGCCATCATCTCGGCCTTCTCCGATGCGTGCGCGACGTCAAGATGAAGGAGGAGCTGGCGATGCATGAAGACCTGTGCACTCCCTGGAGCTGTTCAACTTGGCGACCAAGTGCGCCAGGGCTGAGGAAGGGACCCTCTCCCTCCTCGAGCTGCCTGCCGCAGACCCAGAAGAGAAGAAGCCCAAGGCCAAGGACGTGAAGCGCAAGGGGGCTGCCGTGCTCGCGGCAGAACCAGACACCAAGCGGGGCAAAGATCTGCCTGAGTCCTCCAGGGGCGGCCGGTACTGTGTGTACCACGACCTCCACACCCACAACACCAACGAATGCCAAGAACTCCGCGCCGTGCGAGAAGGAAGGATCGGCCGTCGTCCCGAACGCGCCGATCGGGGCTACGGCCGAGGAGGAGGAAGAAACGCAGGACGCTGGGAAGACCGCGGCCCGCGCCAAGGGTGGCGCGATCAACCTCGCGAGGATCGCTGGCGAGACCTGCCTCGCGAGGGGGACTGGAGGGATCAGCCTCGTGAGGATCGCCCACAGGGCAACGCAGGCCTCCCTCCACTGCCGCCTCAGCCAAGGAGGAACGAGGACCGCCATCAGACGAAGGGGCTGGGGGCTTCCAGGAGCCACGCGCAATCGCCTGCATCCTGGGCGGAGCTCAAGCCCCAGCCTCCCAACGCATCTTCAAGCAGTTTGCCCGCGAAGTGAATGCAGTCCTCCCCAGGCTTGAAGCAACGCGCCCTCTCAGGTGGTCGGCATGCGCCATCACATTCAGCTCAGCGGATCAACTCAAGTGTGCGGCCACAGCCGGAGTCCTCCCGATGCTTTGCTCCCCAGTCATCAGCAATGTACTGGTCACCAGGACCCTCATCGATGGTGGGGCAGGGCTCAACGTCCTGTCCGTGGAAACGTTCAACAATCTCCAAGTGCCCTACGACCAGCTTCAGCCAACCAAGCCCTTCTCCGGAGTCACCGACGGCTCCACGGTCCCGATTGGGCAGGTCCGCCTCCCTGTCACCTTCGGGGCACGCAACAACTACCGCACCGAGCTCATCGACTTCGACGTCGCCCACATCCGCCTGCCGTACAACGCCATCCTCGGGTACCCAGCGCTGGCCAAGTTCATGGCCTGACTCACCATGGCTACAACGTCCTCAAGATGCCAGGAAGTGGCGGAGTCATCACGGTGCCCTGTGAAGAGAAGGATGCAGTGTGTTCCCTGGAGCGAGCCTTTCAGGCCGCATCACTGGAAGACCCGGATCGCGGAAGCAGGAGGCTTCCCGAGACCACCCAAGAAGAAGAAGACATCGTCCGGACCGGCCCCTCGGGAGGGGCCCCTCAGGGCCCGCATCTGCCCAGGGGGAACCTCCTTCCATCGCATAGGAAAGCGCGCCCGGTGCCCTCCTCAGGCAGGGCTCGGGGGCTCTCCCCTGGAGGGCCACCGACCTGGCCAGGGTCACGAGGGAGGCGCTTGGGCACCACATGGAGGCGTGTTTCGAAGCACGTTTCCCTCAAGAAGGAGCAAGGCAAGGAAGGTCAGACCCGCAGGAGTTCGTCGACAAGGCCATTCAAGAACTACAGGAATCAAGAATCATGAGAGGTTGCCGCCGTCTACCGGCTGTGGCTCCCCATCCAGGCGAGGATGGTGGGCTGCGCGTCTGCATCGACGTACCAGGGCTCAACCAAGTCGCTACGATGGAGCGCCTCTGGCCCTCGCGAGTGGGGCGCTGCGGGGGTCCGCCCCACAGCTACGTTCGCATGCCTTACGGCTTGCCGAGCGCGGTTGCTACGTGCCAGCGCCTCATGAGGGGCATCATGGAGGCTCAAGAAGACAGGCGTTCCGCAGCCTTGGCGGAGATGGAGATGATTCGCGAAGAGCTACCAGTGCCTCCGGAGCCTCCCGAGGCCCCTGGGCCTGGGGGCTCGTGAGGATCGGCTTCCGCAGCCCACCGAGTCTGCTGCACCAACACCCCTTCGCCCTCGACACCCTCAGGTGACATCTTACAAGTTTCATTTCCAGCTGGGAGCGCCCTCCCAGGGCTGCATCGTTCCCAGGCCGCGTGGGTCCGTCCCTGCGGTAGTATCCCTTTTATTTCATGTCGTTAGCTTGCTTTGTTGGGGGCGCCCCTCGGGCTGCATCATCCCCAAGTCGCTCGGGCCCGACCCAGCGATGTCTACCTTCCCAGCATCTTTGAATGAATCCCCTCCTTCGCGGCTAACGTGTTTGATCTAGTTGCGCTCAACTGACGCCAACTGACGGAATTGCTCCCAACGGCACGACGCTTGCGCATGGGTCCGTCCCTGCAACGCCGACAAACCTGAATGGCTGAGCTCTGGCCGCGGCAGCCCCGCATGGCGCCACCTCGTCAAGCCTCCAGTGCCTCACCTCCCCTCGGAAGCAACTAACGGCAGACTGATAGTTGTCATGGCAACCTCTTCTTCCTTCTATGATGAGTTTACAGGATCCCCTAAGGAGTTGCGCCAGGCAGGCCCTCGCGGCGTTCCTTTCACTCTCGTCCGCGCGAACCGCTTGCACGTTAAAGGGGGGGTGCCTGAGCATCGCGACTCAGGGCTCCTACTGGCTCTCCAGCCCTCACCCTCTGGCCTTGACCACGGCATCGCGACCTGGCATACCAGCACGGCTGAGACTAGCTCGAGGGCCGGGACCCGAGGACGTAGAGCAGAAAGGGGAGCAAAGGCGGGGGAGAAGGGGCACGCGAGGACCTCGCCGAGCGATTCCGCTCCTGCCGACGCGCGGACCCGACGACACACCAGGGAATCCCCGACTCTCGAGATAAGTCACCGCCCGAAAGCACCGGCTATCGTAGCACTACCCCCGCACCTAATGCAGTTCCGTGTCAGCGACGCCACTCTCCTTTCTCACCGAGCGACGGCTGCTTGGGCGCCAAAGGGGACCTCCTGAGCATCGCGACTCAGGGGCTCTTACCGGACCCCGGGTCGCTCACCTCCTGGCCTTGACCACGGCATCGCGACCTGGCATACCAGCGACGGCTGACGCCGCCTTGGGACTGGGACCTGTCGACAGAGCACCAAGCCCTCGCGAGGTTCGAAAGGGAGAACCGAGCTAAGACGGAATCAGCAACTCGCACAGCTCTACAGCAAGAGTTATGTATTAACAAACAGGATTACAGGCATCTTACAAGCCCCCATGGGCGCATCTTGATTCTGAAGGAAATATGCCTAGAGGCAATAATAAAGTTATTATTTATTTCCTTATATCATGATAAATGTTTATTATTCATGCTAGAATTGTATTAACCGGAAACATAATACATGTGTGAATACATAGACAAACAGAGTGTCACTAGTATGCCTCTACTAGACTAGCTCGTTAATCAAAGATGGTTATGTTTCCTAACCATGAACAAAGAGTTGTTGTTTGATTAACGGGATCACATCATTAGGTGAATGATCTTATTGACATGACCCATTCCCTTAGCTTAGCACCCATCGTTTAGTATGTTGCTATTGCTTTCTTCATGACTTATACATGTTCCTATGACTATGAGATTATGCAACTCCCGTCTGGTGGAGGAACACTTTGTGTGCTACCAAACGTCACAACGTAACTGGGTGATTATAAAGGTGCTCTACAGGTGTCTCCAAAGGTAGATGTTGGGTTGGCGTATTTCGAGATTAGGATTTGTCACTTCCGATTGTCGGAGAGGTATCTCTGGGCCCTCTCGGTAATACACATCACATAAGCCTTGCAAGCATTACAACTAATATGTTAGTTGTGAGATGATGTATTACGGAACGAGTAAAGAGACTTGCCGGCAACGAGATTGAACTAGGTATGGGATACCGACGATCGAATCTCGGGCAAGTAACATACCGATGACAAAGGGAACAATGTATGTTGTTATGCGGTCTGACCGATAAAGATCTTCGTAGAATATGTAGGAGCCAATATGGGCATCCAGGTCCCGCTATTGGTTATTGACCGGAGACATGTCTCGGTCATGTCTACATTGTTCTCGAACCCGTAGGGTCCGCACGCTTAAGGTTACGATGACAGTTATATTATGAGTTTAAGCATTTTGATGTACCGAAGGTTGTTCGGAGTCCCGGATGTGATCACGGACATGACGAGGAGTCTCGAAATGGTCGAGACATAAAGATTGATATATTGGAAGCCTATGTTTGGATATCGGAAGTGTTCCGGGTGAAATCGGGATTTTACCGGAGTACCGGGAGGTTACCGGAACCCCCCTGGAGCTATATGGGCCTTAGTGGGCTTTAGTGGAAAGGAGAAAGGGGCAGCCCAAGGTGGCTGTGCGCCTCCCCCCTTCCCCTAGTCCTATTAGGACTAGGAGAGGTGGCTGGCCCCCTCTCTCTCTTTCCCCCCTCAAGGAATCCTATTCCAACTAGGATTGGGGGGGATCCTACTCCCAGAGGGAGTAGGACTCTCCTGGCGCGCCCTCCCTTGGCCGGCCAGCCTCCCCCTCTAGTCCTTTATATACAGAGGCAGGGCACCCCAAAGAACACACAAGTTGATCCACGTGATCTATTCCTTAGCCGTGTGCGGTGCCCCCAGCCACCATATTCCTCGATAATACTGTAGCGGAGTTTAGGCGTAGCCCTGCTGCTGTAGTGCATCAAGATCGTCACCACGCCGTCGTGCTGACGGAACTCTTCCCCGACACTTTGCTGGATCGGAGTTCGGGGATCGTCATCAAGCTGTACGTGTGCTCGAACTCGGAGGTGCCGTAGTTTTGGTGCTTGATCGGTCGGATCGGGAAGACGTACGACTACTTCCTCTACGTTGCGTCAACGCTTCCGCGGTCGGTTTGCGTGGGTACGTAGACAACACTCTCCCATCTCGTTGCTATGCATCACCATGATCTTGCGTGTGCGTAGGAAATTTTTTTGAAATTACTACGAAACCCAACAGTGGCATCCGAGCCTAGGTTATTTATGTTGATGTTATATGCACGAGTAGAACACAAGTGAGTTGTGGGCGATATAAGTCATACTGCCTACCAGCATGTCATACTTTGGTTTGGCGGCATTGTTGGACGAGACGACCCGGACCAACATTACGCGTACGCTTACGCGAGACCGGTTTCCCCGACGTGCTTTGCACATAGGTGGCTTGAGGGCGACTATCTCTCCAACTTTAGTTGAACCAAGTATAGCTACGCCCGGTCCTTGCGGAGGTTAAAATGGAGTCTATTTGACAAACTATCGTTGTGGTTTTGATGCGTAGGTGAGATTGGTTCTTGCTTAAGCCCGTAGCAGCCACATAAAACTTGCAACAACAAAGTAGAGGACGTCTAACTTGTTTTTGCAGGGCATGTTGTGATGTGATATGGTCAAGACATGATGCTGAATTTTATTGTATGAGATGATCATGTTTTGTAACCGAGTTATCGGCAACTGGCAGGAGCCTTATGGTTGTTGTTTTATTGTATGCAATGCAATCGCGATGTAATGCTTTACTTTATTACTAAACGGTAGTGATAGTCGTGGAAGCATAAGATTGGTGAGACGACAACGATGCTACGATGGAGATCAAGGTGTCGCGACGGTGACGATGGTGAGCACAAGATGATGATGGCCATATCATATCACTTATATTGATTGCATGTGATGTTTATCGTTTTATGCATCTTATCTTGCTTTGATTGACGGTAGCATTATAAGATGATCTCTCACTAAATTATCAAGAAGTGTTCTCCCTGAGTATGCACCGTTGCCAAAGTTCGTCGTGCCCAGACACCACGTGATGATCGAGTGTGATAAGCTCTACGTCCATCTACAACGGGTGCAAGCCAGTTTTGCACACGCGGAATACTCAGGTTAAACTTGACGAGCCTAGCATATGCAGATATGGCCTCGGAACACGGAGACCGAAAGGTCGAGCGTGAATCATATAGCAGATATGATCAACGTAGTGATGTTCACCAATGAAACTACTCCATATCACATGATGATCGGACATGGTTTAGTTGATTTGGATCACGTGATCACTTAGAGGATTAGAGGGATGTCTATCTAAGTGGGAGTTCTTAAGTAATATGATTAACTGAACTTAAATTTATCATGAACTTAGTCCTGGTAGTATTTTGCAAATTATGTTGTAGATCTATAGCTCGCGTTGTTGCTTTCATATGTTTATTTTAATATGTTCCTAGAGAAAATTGTGTTGAAAGATGTTAGTAGCAATGATGCGGATTGGATCCGTGATCTGAGGTTTATCCTCATTGCTGCACAGAAGAATTATTTCCTTGATGCACCGCTAGGTGACAGACCTATTCCAGGAGCAGATGCAGACATTATGAACGTTTGGCTAGCTCAATATGATGACTACTTGATAGTTTAGTGCACCATGCTTAACGGCTTAGAATCGGGACTTCAAAGACGTTTTGAACGTCATCGACTATATGAGATGTTCCAGGAGTTGAAGTTAATATTTCAAGCAAATTCCCTAGTTGAGAGATATGAAGTCTCCCACAAGTTCTATAGCTAAAAGATGGAGGAGAATCGCTCAACTAGTGAGCATGTGCTCAGATTGTCTGGGTACTACAATCGCTTGAATCAAGTGGGAGTTAATCTTCCAGATAAGATAGTGATTGACAGAATTCTCTAGTCACCATCACCAAGTTAGTAGAACTTCGTGATGAACTATAATATGCAAGGGATAACGGAAACAACTCCCAAGCTCTTCGTGATGCTGAAATCAACGAAGGTAGAAATCAAGAAAAACATCAAGTGTTGATGGTTGACAAGACCACTAGTTTCAAGAAAAGGTCAAAGGGAAGAAGGGGAACTTTAAGAAGAACGGCAAGCAAGTTGCTGTTCAAGTGAAGAAGCCCAAGTCTGATCCTAAGCCTGAGACTAAGTGCTTCTACTGCAAAGGGACTAGTCACTGGAAGCGGAACTACCCCAAGTGATTGGCGGATAAGAAGGATGGCAAAGTGAACATAAGTATATTTGATATACATGTTATTGATGCGTACTTTACTAGTGTTTATAGCAACCCCTCAGTATTTGATACTAGTTCAGTTGCTAAGATTAGTAACTCGAAACGGGAGTTGCAGAATAAACAGAGACTAGTTAAGGGTGAAGTGACGATGTGTGTTGGAAGTGGTTCCAAGATTGATATGATCATCATCGCACACTCCCTATAATTTCAGGATTAGTGTTGAACCTAAATAAGTGTTATTTGGTGTTTGCGTTGAGCATGAATATGATTTGATCATGTTTATTGTAATACGGTTATTCATTTAAGTAAGAGAATGAATTGTTGTTCTGTTTACATGAATAAAACCTTCGATGGTCATACACCCAATGAAACAAGTTCATTGGATCTCGATCTTAATGATACACATATTCATAATATTGAAACCAAAAGATGCAAAGTTAATAATGATAGTGCAACTTATTTGTGGCACTGCCGTTTAGGTCATATTGGTGTAAAGCGCATGAAGAAACTCCATGCTGATGGGATTTTGGAATCACTTGATTATGAATCACTTGATGCTTGCGAACCATGCCTTATGGGCAAGATGACTAAAACGCCGTTCTCCGGAACAATGGAGCGAGCAACAGATTTGTTGGAAATCATACATACTGATGTATGTGGTCCGATGAATATTGAGGCTCGCGATAGGTATCATTATTTTCTGATCTTCACAGATGATTTGAGCAGATATGAGTATATCTACTTGATGAAACAAGGGTCTGGAACATTTGAAAAGTTCAAAGAATTTCAGAGTGAAGTGGAAAATCATCGTAACAAAAATGAAAAATTTCTATGATATGATCGCAGAAGTAAAATATTTGAGTTACGAGTTTGGTCTTCAATTAAAAAAATGTGGAATAGTTTCGCAAACTCATGCCACCTGGAACACCACAGCATTATGGTGTGTCCGAATATCATAACCGTACTTTATTAGATATGGTGCGATCTATGATGTCTCTTACCGATCTACCACTATCGTTTTGGGGTTATGCATTAGAGACAGCTGCATTCACGTTAAATAGGGCACCATCTAAGTCCGTTGAGACGACACAATCTGAACTGTGGTTTGGCAAGAAACCAAAGTTGTCGTTTCTTAAAGTTTGGGGTTGTGATGCTTATATGAAAAATTTACATCCTAATAAGCTCAAACCCAAATCGGAGAAATATGTCCTCATAGGATACCCAAAGGAGACTGTTGGGTACACCTTCTATCACAAATCCGAAGGCAAGTCTTTTGTTGCTAAATTCGGAGTTTTTCTAGAGAAGGAGTTTCTCTCGAAAGAAGTGAGTGGGAGGAAAGTAGAACTTGATGAGGTAACTGTACCTGCTCCCTTATTGGAAAGTAGTTCATCACAAAAATTTGTTCCTGTGACTACTACACCAATTAGTGAGGAAGCTAATGATGATGATCATGTAACTTCAGATCAAGTTACTACCAAATCTCGTAGGTAAACAGAGTGAGATCCGCACCAGAGTGGTACGGTAATCCTGTTCTGGAAGTCATGTCACTAGACCATGACGAACTTGCGAACTATGAGGAAGCAATGATGAGCCCAGATTCCGCGAAATGGTTTGAGGCCATGAAATCTGAGATATGATCCATGTATGAGAACAAAGTATGGACTTTGATGGATTTGCCCGATGATCGGCAAGCCATAGAAAATAAATTGATCTTCAAGAGGAAGACGGACGCTGATAGTAGTGTCACTATCTACAAAGCTAGAATTGTCGCAAAAGGTTTTCGACAAAGTTCAAGGTGCTGACTACGATGAGAGTTTCTCACTCGTATCTATGCTTAAGTCTGTCCGAATCATGTTAGCAATTGCCGCATTTTATAAAATCTGGCAAATGGATAAACAAAACTGCATTCCTTAATAGATTTATTAAAGAAGAGTTGCATATGATACAACCAGAAGGTTTTGTCAATCCTAAAGGTGCTAAAAAAATATGCAAGCTCCAGCGATCCATCTATGGACTGGTGCAAGCATCTCGGAGTTGGAATATATGCTTTGATAAGTTGATCAAAGCATATAAGTTTTATACAGACTTGCGGTGAAGCCTGTATTTACAAGAAAGTGAGTGGGAGCACTACATCATTTCTGATAAATATATGTGTATGACATATTGTTGATCGGAAATAATGTAGAATTATTCTGCAAAGCATAAAGGAGTGTTTGAAAGGAGTTTTTCAAAGAAAGACTTCGGTAAAGCTGCTTACATATTGAGCTTCAAGATCTATAGAGATAGATCAAGACGCTTGATAAGTTTTTTCAATGAGTACATACTTTGACAAGATTTTGAAGTAGTTCAAAATGGAGCAGTCAAAGAAAGAGTTCTTGCCTGTATTACAAGGTGTGAAGTTGAGTAAGACTCAAAGCACGACCACGGCAGAAGATAGAAAGAGAATGAAAGTCATTCCCTATGCCTTGGCCATAGGTTCTATAAAGTATGTCATGCTGTGTACCAGATCTATTGTATACCCTGCACTGATTTGGCAAGGGAGTACAATAGTGATCTAGGAGTAGATCACTGGACAGCGGTCAGAATTATCCTTAGTGAAATAAGGATATGTTTCTCGATTATGGATGTGACAAAAAGGTTCGTCGTAAAGGGTTACGTCGATGCAAGTTTTTGACACTGATCCAGATGATTCTAAATCTCAATCTGGATACATATTGAAAGTGGGAGCAATTAGCTAGAGTAGCTCCGTGCAGAGCATTGTAGACATAAAATTTTGCAAAATACATACGGATCTGAATGTGGCAGGCCCGTTGACTAAATTTCTCTCACAAGCAAAACATGATCACTTTTTGGGTATTAATCACATAGCGATGTGAACTAGATTATTGAATCTAGTAAACCCTTTGGGTGTTAGTCACATGGAGATGTGAACCAATCACATAAAGATGTGAACTATTGATGTTAAATCACATGGCGATGTGATCTAGATTATTGACTCTAGTGCAAGTGGGAGACTGAAGGAAATATGCCCTAGAGGCAATAATAAAGTTATTATTTATTTCCTTATTTCATGATGAATGTTTATTATTCATGCTAGAATTGTATTAACCGGAAACATAATACATGTGTGAATACATAGACAAACAAAGTGTCACTAGTATGCCTCTACTTGACTAGCTCGTTAATCAAAGATGGTTATGTTTCCTAACCATGAACAATGAGTTGTTATTTGATTAACGGGATCACATCATTAAGAGAATGATCTGATTGACATGACCCATTCCATTAGCTTAGCACCCGATCGTTTAGTATGTTGCTATTGCTTTCTTCATGACTTATACATGTTCCTGTAACTATGAGATTATGCAACTCCCGTTTAACGGAGGAACACTTTGGGTACTACCAAACGTCACAACGTAACTGGGTGATTATAAAGGAGTACTACAGGTGTCTCCAAAGGTACATGTTGGGTTGGCGTATTTCGAGATTAGGTTTTGTCACTCCGATTGTCGGAGAGGTATCTCTGGGCCCTCTCGGTAATGCACATCACATAAGCCTTGCAAGCATTGCAACTAATGAGTTAGTTGCGAGATGATGTATTACGGAACGAGTAAAGAGACTTGCCGGCAACGAGATTGAACTAGGTATGGGATACCGACGATCGAATCTCGGGCAAGTAACATACCGATGACAAAGGGAACAATGTATGTTGTTATGCGGTCTGACCGATAAAGATCTTCGTAGAATATGTAGGAGCCAATATGGGCATCCAGGTCCCGCTATTGGTTATTGACCGGAGACATGGTCTCGGTCATGTCTACATTGTTCTCGAACCCGTAGGGTCCGCACGCTTAAGGTTACGATGACAGTTATATTATGAGTTTATGCATTTTGATGTACCGAAGGTTGTTCGGAGTCCCGGATGTGATCACGGACATGACGAGGAGTCTCGAAATGGTCGAGACAGTAAAGATTGATATATTGGAAGCCTATGTTTGGATATCGGAAGTGTTCCGGGTGAAATCGGGATTTTACCGGAGTACCGGGAGGTTACCGGAACCCCCCGGGAGCTATATGGGCCTTAGTGGGCTTTAGTGGAAAGGAGAAAGGGGCAGCCCAAGGTGGCTGTGCGCCTCCCCCCTTCCCCTAGTCCTATTAGGACTAGGAGAGGTGGCCGCCCCCTCTCTCTCTTTCCCCCCTCAAGGAATCCTATTCCAACTAGGATTGGGGGGGGGGAATCCTACTCCCAGAGGGAGTAGGACTCTCCTGGCGCGCCCTCCTTGGCCGGCCAGCCTCCCCCCTCTAGTCCTTTATATACTGAGGCAGAGGCACCCCTAAAGACACAAGTTGATCCACGTGATCTATTCCTTAGCCGTGTGCGGTGCCCCCAGCCACCATAGTCCTCGATAATACTGTAGCGGAGTTTAGGCGAAGCCCTGCTGCTGTAGTGCATCAAGATCGTCACCACGCCGTCGTGCTGACGGAACTCTTCCCCGACACTTTGCTGGATCGGAGTCCGGGGATCGTCATCGAGCTGAACGTGTGCTCGAACTCGGAGGTGCCGTAGTTTCGGTGCTTGATCGGTTGGATCGTGAAGACGTACGACTACTTCCTCTACGTCGTGTCAACGCTTCCGCAGTCGGTCTGCGTGGGTACGTAGACAACACTCTCCCCTCTCGTTGCTATGCATCACATGATCTTGCGTGTGCGTAGGAAATTTTTTGAAATTACTACGACCCAACAACCTTCCGACGTTTTGCTGGATCGGAGCCCGGGGAACGTCATCGAGCTGTACGTGTGCTAAGAACTCGGAGGTGCCGGAGTAACGGTGCTTGGATCGGTCGGGATCGGGAAGACGTACGACTACTTCCTCTACGTTGTGTCAACGCTTCCGTTGTTGATCTACAAGGGTACGTAGATCATCGCACAGACTGTGAAACAGACATAGATATGCACATTGCGATCAACAGAACATCACAGATGGATCTTCAAAAGCTACTCATAGCTCACATAATCCACATATCATGGGGCAGGTTCTAACTAGATACATAAATAACTAGAGATTAACAACGAAGGTGGCGGAGATTCACCACTTCCTCGCCGGGCCTTTGCTCCTCCGGTCGCCGGTGCAACTGTAGGCGTCGGCAACAGGTGCAGGACAATTGGAGTCGTCAGAGCTGGAGCTGTGGTAGTTGCCGTCGTTGTTGGTGTCCTCGGAGAGGACGATGAACCCCTTCATCCGTCGGACGGCCCTGTCCTGCTGCCGCTTGAGCTTGGCCACGTGCTCTAGATGTCGACATGCAGTAAATATGATCGCACCACTTGAGTCTCTGAGCAACATACCGGTTGCCGACGAACCATCGGAGGGCAGATATGATCCATCTGTATCAACGGAAAAAAAAACTAGCGTGCTATTTCGCCATTATAGCGCCGTTACATCGTATTTGAAGAGGAAACACTACGTTTTAGCAAATTCGGCCGCTATGGTACTATCACATTATTCCATTCTCTACTAGTATCAATTCTAATGTCCATTATCTGTTCTCTATCGTTCCAATAGTCCAATGGTGCATCATGGTTGGTCTAGATTCAGCAAAGGTGCAATCTTTCTAGCTCTCTGTCATGTAAGATTGTAATTTGGTGCTACCAGTAACTGTGAAGTTGACCTCTTAAGTTGAACAATTGTTGCTGTCAATTACTCTACTGCATCTAGGTGTGCCATGATCAGTGGAGGAATTGTGATATACGTATGACATATTTCCTTTAGCTTTTCGTGGTGTATTTTTCTTCTTTTTTTATGGGAAGGGGCAGCGGGCTTGCTAAGCGATGAGAGATATCCATTGAGGACATAAGTGAGAGAGATGTAGAGACATACAAGATAACAAACTAGGGGTTGGGACATGCGGCTGCGGTCGGGACATCAAAGGATTCTACGTATTTTCCACAAGCATGATCACTACCAATTCATTTAAAAGAACTGACATTGATACATGAGTATGACTTCAATTCTTCCTGAAAACGCACATTGATACTTGTGTATGACATGGTGCAAATATTATAGGCCATACAAGATAAAGCAAGCCACTCATCGAAAAAGAATAAAACACATAATTCATTATTTCATTGCCAAATAGTACACCCATTGAAATATTTGCAGATACATCACACTAATATATATATGAGTAAACAATATAATCCAGGCATGCTCGCATAGACTACATAGCATTATTAATGCATGGTGGTCGATATCACACTCGCTCACCTTATTCAATTGATTCTAGCCTTTAATAATAAAGGCAGAAAAGGTAAAGCCAGTCATGTAAGGCAGGCTAGCTAGCCAACGTATGGTGCAGGAGGAACAACCACCCATGTATTAGGCATCGGGCCGACATCGTTGTAAATGATAACGCGTTCTTGGTCTTGTGGCGGTGGGGATGGAGCCTCTCCTGGAGGGAGTACTCGGGCAATTCTAATATCGGGCCTCTCCTAAGAGATGATCTGAACTGCTGCATTCAGTTCAGTACCAATCAGACCCGGCCACGATTCGGGCACCGGACCAGGCATGTCTACCCTTATCACGCACTAACCCGAGCCTTCCTCCCTTTCGAAACTGTTAATTAACAACAAGCATACATAATTGAGAAATACATAGATAATCAAGAGAAACATGCATGGTGTTTTGTTTTAATAATAATAATAATAATAATAATAATAATAATGATGATGATGATGATAATAATTATAATCTCTGTTATTAACTAATAATGGGATGGGAAACATGCTCTAAGCCTAGGAAGATGTCATAATCGAAAGCATTATCTCCTAGCCAAACAAGTAATTAGTCTACTGAAATATTTGATGGAAAATTTATGCAACAATAAAAACATATGTGCCAACCTTTATGGAAGAAGATGCTGCTATACCTAACAGAACCTTAGCTTTTCTCGTGGTGATGATCTTGTGTTCAAGGTATGTGTGTGTATAAATACAAATGTATGAGTGCACACCCATTTGAGTAGCTTACGCCATGTCGATTATAACAATGCATGCATTTTTCTCACAGTTAATTGATAAGAAGCATCAGCATATGCCCTCCATGTCCAAATTAAGGATGTCGATGATAACAATGCATTCATTTGTCTTCATTAATTAAGAAACATTAGCATATCCACTGTTGTCGAGATTAACGATGTTGATGCCAAGGATCCATGCATTTTACTTGATTGATAAAGAAACATCAGCATATCCCACTTCCGTTGAGAGTAACGATGTCGATGACAAAATAATGCATGCATAAGCGTGTAAGTGGAAATAGCATGTACGTATTTGATATTAGATGTACGTGTGCAGAGCATCACCACATAGAAACATGTGTGTTTAAATAACTGCATCTCATTGCAATGTACTTTTGCTCAATTTATAATTTCAACACAGATTATTGTCCCATTTATAAAGAAAAGTCAGCACTACAAGTTGCTTTGGATCTGCGAGTTATATGGAGGTATCGCTGTCGATTCATAGGAAATAATGCATCATTGTCCGTTTTTAGAAAGAGTTGAAGTCATACTCAAGTATCAATGTCAGTTCTTTTATATAATTGCTTAGTGGTCAGGCTTGTGGAAAATATGTAGAATCCTTTGACTTCCCGACCATAGCCGCATGTCCCAACCCCTAGTGTGCTATCTTGCCCGTCTCTACATCTCTCTCACTTATGTCCTCAACGGATATCTCTCGTCTCTTAGTAGGCCCAATGCCCCTCCTCATAAAAAATCGTCGTTTTGAAACATGCATTTACAATTTATTAATTAAATCTGTGATCAAAATTTGGCATAAAATAGTAAGGGGCCAATAAACCAGGACGAGATGGTAGTAGCTACCTAGGGTTCTCAGTGGAATTAAAACTTAAGTGGGCGAGGTCGGTCGTCTAGAACAAGGAATGCAATTATTAATTTCTTAACAGGTGCACGAGATGAACTATTATATATGAGCCTCGAGCTTCCCTGGACCATATCACGTTGCATGGAAACAATAGAGATGTCATTTTCAGCTCACCCAGCTGCCGGCTCTGCTTGATTTTGTCCATCACGAATGTTTCTTCATTCCATTTTTTTTCTTTCAACAACACAGACATAGACGCATGCGTACACATGCATGCAAAAGGAAACGCTCATCCACCACTCAGCGTGTTGCACGAGCAAGACGCCGAGATTGAGTCGGACTAATTATGATCGATCAATCCATACAGCAGTGGTGATGCGGTGGTTAATTAACCAACTAAGGGAGGGGGAGGGCGGGCGGGAGGGAGGGAGCTACCCGAATACAAATAATTCATGCATGCCCCATCCATGATGGATGTGTATATACACTCAATTGATGATCTCTCTCTTCCCCCTGGTGGTTCCTTTCTTAATTTCAGCTGCACGGTTTTAACCAGCTCGTCAAAAGGTACTTCTTTACTAACAAGATTGGAAGGTGGTAGGGAAATATATTTATCAGGCCTTTTGTTCCAACAGCTAATGATATAGCTTCTAGATTTGACCGCTCTAATGGTACCCACACTCTCAGCTTGGATCACTAGCTTGTGTTTCGATTTAACAAGTTGCTGACATGTAATTTGATGTACTTATTTTATATAATTTTATTCGATGTGAAGTTTGGCACCAAAGTAGCTAGATAAAAAGTAAGGCAAAGGAAGACTAAAGTAGGAAAAGGAAAGGCAGGTAACCCGAGTCCATCACAATGCCAAATGAAGCCTTAGTTACAAGGATGCGAGATTGAACCACATATTAAAGAGTAATGAGTGTATATAGCAACAAATGAACCAACCAAGGCAACCTTACCATAGATTGATTGAGATCTATGAAAGTACACATCCGAAGTTGTACACAATGCATCCACACTACGTGTGTTACTCTTTGCAAAGAAGATGTTGTCATCAGCAACGAGAAGATGTGAGATAGGAGGACCAAGTCGGCCTTTCAAACGAGAAAAAACATCCCCGCTTTCTTTGTTTTGATTTTGAAATAGAGGAGAGAGAAAGCTGCCATTACAGTCGATGGAGAGCTTTGAGAAGGTGCCAAGAAAAATGGTGGAGATCTGCAACTGCATTGCATGATAGAATAACATGATGTGTGCATCAAGCGAGATGCGTGCTTGGTAATAGGAGTCCGCCGGTAGCCTCGCCATCGGCTGGGTCGCTAGGACACATATGGTGGTGCACGTGCGGCCGTGCACACGAACAGCATGTCAACAGACCAATAACCAAGTTGATAGGGAAAAGAGTAAGCTCTTCTAAGGATAGGCTACTTCACGAAGCAGCTGCTGCATAGCAAGGTTTCGCCGTCGCAAGATGCATGGTCACACTAGCAGCAGGTTTCCTATTCCACGAACGACTCAAGAAATGATAGACGAAGACAGGTCTGAGCCATCGTTCCTTTATTTTTCGGTCTAATCATCTTCTTTGTTAACTTAAATTCAACCAATTTCCCGTCTCAATAAAGTTTATCTCAATTAACAGTTAATCTACATGGATGGATGGAATTACCATTTTCAAAATAATTACGGGGTGTACCGAAGCAGAAGTCAAATAATAATGATCATACGACAGAGATGGTGGACATGTTCGGACCGCAAATTGGTCGTTCATGATGACAGTGAGATGTGGAGGTTTTTTTGCGGGGAAAATACTTGTACTAGTCAAACAATTGGATTACAGTCAAATTCACAAAGTTTTATGACCTCATCAGGTCCTGACCTAACCAAAAAGCTGTGCGGCTCTAAACCCTACCATGACTTGCCATAGAGTGGCTTATGTTGTTTTGAGTGCGACGTATAGAGTAATACTAGTATTTCGCTCAAGCAGTTTGCTTTGGATCCCCTAGTCCCCTAGATCAAGAAGGAGTTTCTTGACCTATTAATTTCTTAGCTTCTCAACAAGTTGACTGCCTTGTTAGACTTAACCTTGTTGTTTAGGTGATTACTTCACGTTTATTTGTGTTCGCGTGACACTAGTTGTAGGCAGAGGGGGCGAATCGGCAGAGAGCACAACACAAAGGGATGGAGTGTGCAGTGCAGCGGACGGATTGGCAGCCATTAGTTTGAGTATATACATGCATGCGTTGTTAGGATTAGTCAAGTGTGATCCAACGAACAAAGCACTTAGTGGACATGTGGCAAACGTGTAGCTAGTGTGGTTGTGTGCCTAATCTGCATAAAGTTTGTTAGTACCGGCCGGCTGCATGGATGCTTTCTCGCTGGGTCTTCCGGCCGTTGTGGAGACGCAATACAAGCCCAGGACCTGTGCATGCGTGTAGTTAGTGGAGAGTACTAATCGGATCAGCCGCTGTGTGGCTTGACCGTGGATTGCATGCATGTCTAGATGCGTGTGTGCAAGCTAGGCAATATGTTAGTGGCGTGAGTGGTGCATGGTGATTGTTGCTGCATGCATCGTGTCCTTGTATAAATAGTTTCATTTGAGTGAATCGAAAAAGTGTGGTGAGCGCAGCATCACAGATGTACTAGTCAGTATGTTCATCAAGGACGGAGCCTCTCGGCAAAGCAACGGTTGGTTTTCTCCTTGGTGTATGTCACCATGTGTGTCTATTCCCATGTGTGTGTGTGTGTGTTCTTGTGCTATTGAGAAAAGAGAGAGTTGTGAGAGACAACGAGAGGTGGAAGGAGAGCGGTGGTGCAAGTGGCGTCGCCAACAGGCCTCTAAGACAGTCCGATTCTCCAATTAAAGGAAGATTACTCCACTGAAAAGCTAAAGATATATCTTCAGAGATTGCTGACAGTTCTGACTCAAGAGCATTATCACACGTGCTAAGATGTCGACATGCAGTAAATATGATCGCACCACTTGAGCCTCAAGACAGTCCGATTCTCCAATGAAAGGCAGATTACTCAACTGCAAAGCTAAAGATACATTTCAGAGATTGCTGACAGTTCTGACTCAAGAGCATTATCACACGTGCTAAGATGTCAACATGCAGTAAATATGATCGCACCACTTGAGTCTCTCAGCAACATACCGGTTGCCGACGAAGCATCGGAGGGCAGATATGATCCATCTGTATCAACGAAAAAAAACTAGCGTGCTATTTCGCCATTATAGCGCCGTTACAACCGTTACATCGTATTTGAAGAGGAAACACTACGTTTTAGCAAATTTGGCCGCTATGGTACTATCACATTATTCCATTCTCTAATAGTGTGAATTCTAATGTCCATTCACTAGTAGAAAAAGGGTCAAATGTGAAGCACATTAGGGCCGGTTTGAATTTGAGCCGGCACTAATGTGACCATTAGTGCCGGTTCCAACGGATAGGCGGGCGGGCATCATTAGTACCGGTTCGTGGGTAACCTTTAGTACCGGTTCATGTCACGAACCGGTACTAATGAGGCTGTGTCAGGCTATGGTCGGTCTGGGGCCCCCACGAAGACCTTTAGTACCGGTTCATGGCATGAACCGGTACTAGATTTTCTTTGTAAGCTGAATTTTAGTCCCACCTCGCCAAGAGAGAGGCAGTATGAGCGGTTTATAAGCCGTGAGTGCACAGACAATGACGAAGAGTTGCAATGCTCACCTACATGTTGATTAGCTTCAAGCCTTGCGGAATAGCATAGATTGCACTGAGCTATGTGCAGTGCAGTCTACACTATTCCGAATGGCTTGAAGCAAATTAACCAGCAATGCACCTCTTTTTTTATTTTTAATAACTTATTTGAACTCCGGACTTCTTTTTTGTTCAGTATGCAGCATTCAAAGCGACGTCATCAATTTCCAAAATGTTCTGACATCATTTGTTGTTTTTCGGTCATTTAACGCATGTACTAACTACCCTTTTCCGAATGGCTTGAAGCAAATTAACCAGCATTGCACCTCTTTTTTATTTTTAATAACTTATTTGAACTCCGGACTTCTTTTGTGTTCAGTATGCAGCATTCAAAGCGACGTCATCAATTTCCAACATGTTCTGACATCATTTGTTCTTTTTCGGTCATTTACCTAATTGTTTAGAGAGCTAAATGACCGTGAAATTGAAAATCACTACAAAATGAATCCTGAAAATGTTGAAACTTGGCATGGTATCATCATATCACCCGCATAGCATGCGCGAAAGAGTAGAGTGGGTCACGGCAAAAACTGGACGCACTTCGTGTACAAACTGGACAAACTCTTTTCAGAGTATCAGGGTTTCGGACGAGAATTCATCTATTACACGGCCACTTCAATGTTTTTTAAACTTATTTGAACTCCGGACTTCTTTTGTGTTCAGTATGCAGCATTCAAAGCGACGTCATCAATTTCCAACATGTTCTGACATCATTTATTGTTTTTCGGTCATTTACCTAATTGTTTTAGAGCGCTAAATGACCGTGAAATTAAAAATCACTACAAAATGAATCCTAAAAATGTTGAAACTTGGCATGGTATCATCGTATCACCCGCATAGCATGCGCGAAAGAGTAGAGAGGGTCACGGCAAAAACTGGACGCACTTCGTGTACAAACTGGACATACTCTTTCGGAGTATCAGGGTTTCGGACGAGAACTCATCTGTTACACGGCCATTTCAATGTTTTTTAAACTTATTTGAACTCCGTACTTCTTTTTTGTTCAGTATGCAGCATTCAAAGCGACGTCATCAATTTCCAACATGTTCTGACATCATTTGTTGTTTTTCGGTCATTTACCTAATTGTTTAGAGAGCTAAATGACCGTGAAATTGAAAGTCACTACAAAATGAATCCTGAAAATGTTGAAACTTGGCGTGGTATCATCATATCACCCGCATAGCATGCGCGAAAGAGTAGAGAGGGTCACGGAAAAAACTGGACGCACTTCGTGTACAAACTGCACAAACTCTTTCAGAGTATCAGGGTTTCGGACGAGAACTCATCTGTTACACGGCCACTTCAATGTTTCTTAAACTTATTTGAACTCCGGACTTCTTTTGTGTTCAGTATGCAGCATTCAAAGCGACGTCATCAATTTCCAACATGTTCTGACATCATTTGTTGTTTTTCGGTCATTTACCTAATTGTTTAGAGAGCTAAATGACCGTGAAATTGAAAATCACTACAAAATGAATCCTGAAAATGTTGAAACTTGGCATGGTATCATCATACCATCCGCATAGCATACGCGAAAGAGTAGAGAGGGTCACGGCAAAAACTGGACGCACTTCGTGTACAAACTGGACAAACTCTTTCAGAGTATCAGGGTTTCGGACGAGAACTCATCTGTTACACGGCCACTTCAATGTTTTTAAACTTATTTGAACTCCGTACTTTTTTTGTGTTAAGTATGCAGCATTCAAAACGACGTCATCAATTTCCAACATGTTCTGACATTATTTGTTGTTTTTCGGTCATTTACCTAATTGTTTAGTATGCAGCATTCAATTTTCAGAAGAAAATAAATAGAAGAAAAGAACTAATGCAGAAAATAAAAAAACTATACAAAAAATTACTCAGAAATAAATAGAAGAAAATAAATAATGCAGAAAAGAAAAAACTATATAAAAAACTACTCAAAAATAAATAGAAGAAAATAAATAATGCAGAAAAGAAAAAACTATATAAAAAATTTGTTGGCGCGCTGCCCAGTGGGCCTGCCAGACCTAGGGTGTGCAAATGCATGCCGAGAAGGGCCAGCAGACTCACAGGGCAGCGCGCCCTAATTAATTAGGCCCAGAAGCCTGCTATATAGAGGAGTTCGAAGAGGTAGCCGCGGCTGGGTTTATAAACCAGTGCGGCTGCCCTTCGCCGGGCGAGGTGGGACTAAACTTTGGGGTGGCAGCGCGAGGCCTTTAATACCAGTTGGTGGCTCCAACCGGTACTAAAGACCACCCTTTAGTACCGGTTGGTGGCTCCAATCGGTACTAAAGGCCTGCTCTTCGCGCCTCTTGGCCTAGCCAAAGTTGGCCTTTAGTACCGGTTGGTGGCTCCAAATGGTACTAAAGGCCTCTCCTATATATACAATACTTACGAAAATTCAGTTAGATCTCCCCACTTCTTTCGTCTCCAACCTCTCGCGCGCCGCTCGAACCCGTCCTCGCCGCCCGTCGCCCGTCGTCCGTCGTCGTCGTCGCCGTCTCGCGCCGCCGCCCCGAACGCCGCGCGCCGCCGTCCGTCGTCGTCCCGCCGCGGTCCCGTACGTCTCTCGCTCTCGCATATACCCGTCGCGCCGCCGTCCGTCGTCGTCGCACCCGGCCCATATGCCCGCCCGTACGTACGCCGCCGCCCCCGCCCCGTACGCCGGCGCCCCCGCTCGTACGTACGGGCGGCGGCGTACGGGGCCACACACATACACACACACATATATACATACACACACACACATTTTTTTACTTATTTTCTGTTTTTTAGAAAAGTTAATTAGATGATCGAATGTTTGATTAATGTCGAATGTTAGATGAATTAGCTAGATAGAAAATTGTCGAACTAGAGATTTGAACTAGTTGAATAATTAATATAACTAGTTTATTTTTAGTAAGAAAATTATTGAACTAGTTTATTTAGGTATATGAGATTTGAACTAGTTCAATAATTAATATAACTAGTTTATTTTTAGTAAGAAAATTGTCGAACTAGTTTATTTAGGTATATGAGATTTGAACTAGTTCAATAATTAATATAACTAGTTTATTTAGGTATATGAGATTTGAACTAGTTCAATAATTAATATAACTAGTTTATTTTTAGTAAGAAAATTTAGGTATCTGAGATTTGATGATCTAATTAAAATATTATTTGTTAATGAGTTTTTCTGTTTATTTAATTTTTTATATATTTTGAGTTTATATAAATGTTAGATTAATGTCGAATGTTAGATGAATTAGATAGAAAAGTTAAATATATAGTAATGTCAATTGTTAGAGATGAATATAGTTAGATATATTAATGTCAAATGTTAGATGAATATATATTTGGCTAGATATTAATTAATGTTAGATAGTAATAGGTGTTTAATGTTTCACCTATATGAACATAGGAAATGTCATCTGACGACGAAAAAGATTTCATTATGTGCGAACACTGTGAAGACCAGCGCGGCCTGTGCGACAGAAATTTCCTTGTTGATGGTAGGCGCTTCAGCATCAAGCTGGATGAGACATTCGAAGTTGATACAGTAAGTCACTCTGGATGAGACATTCGAAGTTGATACAGTAAGTCACTTTGGCAATTATTATTTGAATGCAAAACTTATGCTTCATTTGCTTCAACTTATAAATTTAAATTTTCACTATTCTACTAGCGCATCCCCTGCCATGTAAGAATTTTTGTCTTGGATAAGATAGGTTTTAGTGCTATAGATGATATGGAGGTAAAGAGAGTTTACTTGAAGACGGAGCATGGGTATACTTTCAACGTCAAATTATATAATGGAGACACATACACTCATTTTGAATGCAAAACTTGGCAAGCACTATGCAAGGCTTATGCATTTGAGCCTGGTATGGTTGTCACCTTTGATATTCGTCCGGAAGATGATATTGAAGGTAATATAGACATCTGGGTCGATGTGCAAACACCTCCAGTTCTACCATTATGTGAGTTTTTCTCAATCATGCATGCATATGTTGATGTCTTTGATACAGTTGATTCAAAAATAGTTGACAACTAATTTGTATTGTCAGCTTATTTCGGTTCAAGCAAACATGTCCGGCGCTTGGTAGACAGGACCTACTACTGCCCCGGGGCTCAACTAAACTGCGAGGAGATAAGTCATTATGTTTCATGGCTTGAGGATCTTAATACTGTCAAGACAAAAAAATTTCCTGAACTTAGAAATGTTAGTACTCAAAACGTGTGACCAATGATGATCGTATTGAACTACGGTCACATCTATAATCGAAAGATGGTAAGATTTTAACTATTTGTCCTTAATTAGTGCATCTTTTGCATACATTATTTTTGAAGCTAAACTTTCATTGCTTAGTATATTAATTACTATACGATGTTCTTCAACAGGGACTTCCGATGACAGTTGTGCCTCAGTGGATCGAGACTAAAGGTGACATGTCAATGGTTAGCTTACGGCCAAGATATCCTACATTGCACATGAGTGCATTCAGGATTTCTGAAAGCGAAGAATGCTTAATAGTGAAAGATTGGAGCAAAATTGTTAACGATCGCAGAGAAGTACTAGGGGGCAGCAAGGAGAAGCGCAACCCAAGATTAGGAGACAGATTCATCTGCATGCTCCAGTATGATGAATCAGGAGAGTTATACATGTTCTATGCTATTCTACCTGAGAAGGAGCAGCACTAGTTCATGCTCTTAATTAGTGTCTCATGTCCGTGTCCTGAACTTCGATGTTGGTGATGATTATGTTGAACTCGATGATATCTTTGCTTCTGTTAGAAAGTGAATGTTTCCTCTTTAAGCTAGCCAGTGTTGGTGATGATTAGATAGCCAGCGGTAATGACTATGATGATTAAATAGTGGTAATTAGACGACTACGATGATTTTTAGCTAGATAGAGTTTATTTATTTATTAATATGCGATGATGATGATGATGATGATGATGACGACTACAACTCATTATAACGTAAAACAATCCTAAATTAAATTGATAACACAAATTTAATTGAAAAATATAAAATAAAACAAAAACCCACAAACATTTAGTACCGGTTGGTGTTACCAACCGGTACTAAAGGGCTCCCGGCCCCCGGAGCTGGCTTCTGCCACGTGGTTTCCCTTTAGCACTGGTTCGTGCTGAACCGGTACTAAAGGGGGGGGGGCTTTAGTTACCACACTTTAGTGCCGGTTATGGAACCGGCACTAAAGGGCCTTACGAACCGGTGCTATTGCCCGGTTCTGCACTAGTGATTATCTGTTCTCTATCGTTCCAATAGTCCAATGGTGCATCATGGTTGGTCTATATTCAGCAAAGGTGCAATCTTTCTAGCTCTGTCATGTAAGATTGTAATTTGGTGCTACCAGTAACTATGAAGTTGACCTCTTAAGATGAACAATTGTTGCTGTCAATTACTCTACTGCATCTAGGTGTGCCATGATTAGTGGAGGAATTATGATATACGTATGACATATTTCCTTTAGCTTTTCGTGGTGTATTTTTCTTCTTTTTTTATGGGAAGGAGCAGCGGGCTTGCTAAGCGACGAGAGATATCCATTGAGGACATAAGTGAGAGAGATGTAGAGACATACAAGATAACACACTAGGGGTTGGGACATGCGGCTGCGGTCGGGGCATCAAAGGATTCTACGTATTTTCCACAAGCATGATCACTACCAATTCATTCAAAAGAACTGACATTGATACTTGAGTATGACTTCAATTCTTCCTGAAAACGCACATTGATACTTGTGTATAACATGGTGCTAATATTCTAGGCAATACAAGATAAAGAAAGCCACTCATCGAAAAATAATAAAACACATAATTCATTTTTTCATTGCCAAATAGTACACTCATTGAAATATTTGTAGATTCATCACACTAATACATATATGAGTAAACAATATAATTCAGGCATGCCCGCATAGACTACATAGCATTATTAATGCATGGTGGTCGATATCACACTCGCTCACCTTATTCAATTGATTCTAGCCTTTAATAATAAAGGCACAAAAGGTAAAGCCAGCCATGTAAGGCAGGCTAGCTAGCCAACATATGGTGCAGGAGGAACAACCACCCATGTATTAGGCACCGGGCCGACATCGTTGTAAATGATAACGCGTTCTTGGTCTTGTGGCGGTGGGGATGGAGCCTCTCCTGGAGGGAGTACTCGGGCAATTCTGATATCGGGCCTCTCCTGAGAGATGATCTGAACTGCTGCATTCAGTTCAGTACCAATCAGACCCGGCCACGATTCAGGCACCGGACCAGGCATGTCTACCCTTATCACGCACTAACCCGAGCCTTCCTCCCTTTCGAAACTGTTAATTAACAACAAGCATAAATAATTGAGAAATACATAGATAATCAAGAGAAACATGCATGGTGTTTTGTTTTAATAATAATAATAATATTAATAATAATCTCTCTTATTAACTAATAATGGGATGGGAAACATGCTCTAAGCCTAGGAAGATGTCATAATCAAAAGCACTATCTCCTAGCCAAACAAGTAATCAGTCTACTGAAATATTTAATGGAAAATTTATGCAACAATAAAAAAAATATGTGCCAACCTTTATGGAAGAAGAGGCTGCTATACCTAACAGAACCTTAGCTTTGCTCGTGGTGATGATCTTGTGTTCAAGGTATGTGTGTGTATAAATATAAATGTATGAGTGCACTCCCATTTGAGTAGCTTACGCCATGTCGATTATAACAATGCATGCATTTTGCTCACAGTTAATTGATAAGAAGCATCAGCATATGCCCTCCATGTCCAAATTAAGGATGTCGATAATAACAATGCATTCATTTGTCTTCATTAATTAAGAAACATCAGCATATCCACTGTTGTCGAGATTAACGATGTTGATGCCAAGGATCCATGCATTATACTTGATTGATTAAGAAACATCAGCATATCCCACTTCCGTTGAGAGTAACAATGTCGATGACAAAATAATGCATGCATAAGCGTGTAAGTGGAAATAGCATGTACGTATTTGATATTAGATGTACGTGTGCAGAGCATCACCACATAGAAACATGTGTGTTTAAATAAGTGCATCTCATTCCAACGTACTTTTGCTCAATTTATTAATTTCAACACAGATTATTGTCCCATTTATACAGAAAAGTCAGCACTACAAGTTGCTTTGGATCTGCGAGTTATATAGAGGTATCGCTGTCGATTCATAGGAAATAATGCATCATTGTGCGTTTTTAGAAAGAGTTGAAGTCATACTCAAGTATCAATGTCAGTTCTTTTATATAATTGCTTAGTGATCAGGCTTGTGGAAAATACGTAGAATCCTTTGACATCCCAACCATAGCCACATGTCCCAACCCCTAGTGTGCTATCTTGCCCGTCTCTACATCTCTCTCACTTATGTCCTCAACGGATATCTCTCGTCTCTTAGTAGGCCCAGTGCCCCTCCCCATAAAAAATCGTCATTTTGAAACATGCATTTACAATTTATAATTAAATCCGTGATCAAAATTTGGCATAAAATAGTAAGGGCCAATAAACCAGGACGAGAAGGTAGTAGCTACCTAGGGTTCTCAGTGGAATTTAGACTTAAGTGGGCGAGGTCCGTCGTCTAGAACATGGAATGCAATTATTAATTTCTTAACAGGTGCACGAGATGAACTATTATATATGAGCCTCGAGCTTCCCTGGACAATGCCATGTTGCATGGAAACAATAGACATGTCATTTTCAGCTCACCCAGCTGCCGGCTCTGCTTGATTTTGTCCATCATGAATGTTTCTTCATTCCATTTTTTTTCTTTCAAAAACACAGACACAGACGCATGCATACACATCCATGCAAAAGGAAACGCTCATCCACCACTCAGCGTGTTGCATGAGCAAGTCGCCCAGATTGAGTCAGACTAATTATGATCGATCAATCCGTACAGCAGTGGTGATGCGGTGGTTAATTAACCAACTAAGGGAGGGGGAGGGCGGGCGGGAGAGAGGGAGCTATCCGAATACAAATAATTCATGCATGCCCCATCCATGATGGATGTGTATATACACTCAATTGATGATCTCTCTCTTTCCCCTGGTGGTTCCTTTCTTAATTTCAGCTGCACGGTTTTAACCAGCTCGTCAAAAGGTACTTCTTTACTAACAAGATTGGAAGATGGTATGGAAATATATTTATCAGGCCTTTTGTTCCAACAGCTAATGATATAGCTTCTAGATTTGACCGCTCTAATGGTACCCAAACTCTCAGCTTGGATCACTAGCTTGTGTTTCGATTTAACAGGTTGCTGACATGTCATTTGATGTACTTATTTTATATAATTCTATTCGATGTGAATTTTGGCACCAAAGTAGCTAGATAAAAAGTAAGGCAAAGGAAGACTAAAGTAGGAAAAGGAAAGGCAGGTAACCCGATTCCATCACAATGCCAAATGAAGCCTTAGTTACAAGGATGCGAGATTGAACCACATATTAAAGAGTAATGAGTGTATATAGCACCCAATGAACCAACCAAGGCAACCTTACCATAGATTGATTGAGAGCTATGACAGTACACATCCGAAGTTGTACACAATGCATCCACACTACGTGTGTTACTCTTTGCAAAGAAGATGTTGTCATCAGCAAAGAGAAGATGTGAGATAGGAGGACCAAGTCAGCCTTTCAAACGAGAAAAAACATCTCCTCTTTCTTTGTTTTGATTTTGAAATAGAGGAGAGAGAAATAATGGAGAGCTTTGAGAAGGTGCCAAGAAAAATGGTGGAGATCTGCAACTGCATTGCATGATAGAATAACATGATGTGTGCATCAAGCGAGATGCGTGCTTGTTAATAGGAGTCCGCCGGTAGCCTCGCCATCGGCTGGGTCGCTAGGACACATATGGTGGTGCACGTGCGGCCGTGCACACGAACAGCATGTCAACAGGCCAATAACCAAGTTGTTAGGGAAAAGAGTAAGCTCTTCTAAGGATAGGCTACTTCACGAAGCAGCTGCTGCATAGCAAGGTTTCGCCGTCGCAAGATGCATGGTCACACTAGCAGCAGGTTTCCTATTCCACAAACGACTCAAGAAATGATAGACGAAGACAGGTCTGAGCCATCGTTCCTTTATTTTTCGGTCTAATCATCTTATTTGTTAACTGAAATTCAACCAATTTCCCGTCTCAATAAAGTTTATCTCAATTAACAGTTAATCTACATGGATGGATGGAATTACCATTTTCAAAATAATTACGGGGTGGACATGTTCGGACCGCAAATTGGTCGTTCATGACGACAGTGAGATGTGGAGTTTTTTTTTGCGGGGAAAATACTTGTATTAGTCAAACAATTGGATTACAGTCAAATTCACAAAGTTTTATGACCTCATCAGGTCCTGACCTAACCAAAAATCTGTGCGGCTCTAAACCCTACCATAACTTGCCATAGAGTGGCTTATGTTGTTTTGAGTGCGACGTATATAAGTAATACTAGTATTTCGCTCAAGCAGTTTCCTTTGGATCCCCCTAGTCCCCTAGATCAAGAAGGAGTTTCTTGACCTATCAATTTCTTAGCTTCTCAACAAATTGACGGCCTTGTTAGACTGAACCTTGTTGTTTAGGTGATTACTTCACGTTTATTTGTGTTCGCGTGACACTAGTTGTAGGCAGAGAGGGCGAACAGGCAGAGAGCACAACACAAAGGGATGGACTGTGCAGTGCAGCAGACGGATTGGCAGCCATTAGTTTGAGTATATACGTGCATGCGTTGTTAGGATTAGTCAAGTGTGATCCAACGAACAAAGCACGTAGTGGACATGTGGCAAACGTGTAGCTAGTGTGGTTGTGTGCCTAATCCTGCATAAAGTTTGTTAGTACCGGCCGGCTGCATGGATGCTTTCTCGCTGGGTCTTCCGGCCGTTGTGGAGACGCAATACAAGCCCAGGACCTGTGCATGCGTGTAGTTAGTGGAGAGTACTAATCGGATCAGCCGCTGTGTGGCTTGACCGTGGATTGCATGCATGTCTAGATGCGTGTGTGCAAGCTAGGCAATATGTTAGTGGCGTGGGTGGTGCATGGTGATTGTTGCTGCATGCATCGTGTCCTTGTATAAATAGTTTGATTTGAGTGAATGGAAAAAGTGTGGTGAGCGCAGCATCACAGATGTACTAGTCAGTATGTTCATCAAGGAGGGAGCCTCTCGGCAAAGCAACGGTTGGTTTTCTCCTTGGTGTATGTCACCATGTGTGTCTATTCCCATGTGTGTGTGTGTGTTCTTGTGCTATTGAGGAAAGAGAGAGTTGTGAGAGACAACGAGAGGTGGAAGGAGAGCGGAGCTGCAAGAGGCGGCGCCAACAGGCCTCAAAACAGTCTGATTCTCTAAGTAAAGGAAGATTACTCCACTGAAAAGCTAAAGATATATCTTCAGAGATTGCTGACAGTTCTGACTCAAGAGCATTATCACATGTGCTAAGATGTCGACATGCAGTAAATAGGATCGCACCACTTGAGCCTCAAGACAGTCCGATTCTCCAATGAAAGGCAGATTACTCAACTGCAAAGCTAAAGATACATTTCAGAGATTGCTGACAGTTCTGACTCAAGAGCATTATCACACGTGCTAAGATGTCGACATGCAGTAAATATGATCGCACCACTTGAGTCTCTGAGCAACATACCGGTTGCCGACGAACCATCGGAGGGCAGATATGATCCATCTGTATCAACGGAAAAAAAAACTAGCGTGCTATTTCGCCATTATAGCGCCGTTACATCGTATTTGAAGAGGAAACACTACGTTTTAGCAAATTCGGCCGCTATGGTACTATCACATTATTCCATTCTCTACTAGTGTGAATTCTAATGTCCATTATCTATTCTCTATCGTTCCAATAATCCAATGGTGCATCATGGTTGGTCTAGATTCAGCAAAGGTGCAATCTTTCTAGCTTTCTGTCATGTAAGATTGTAATTTGGTGCTACCAGTAACTGTGAAGTTGACCTCTTAAGTTGAACAATCGTTGCTGTCAATTACTCTACTGCATCTAGGTGTGCCATGATCAGTGGAGGAATTGTGATATACGTATGACATATTTCCTTTAGCTTTTCGTGGTGTATTTTTCTTCTTTTTTTATGGGAAGGGGCAGCGGGCTTGCTAAGCGACGAGAGATATCCATTGAGGACATAAGTGAGAGAGATGTAGTGACATACAAGTTAACTGTCAGGTGGTAGGTGCGACATATGCCAACGGGTGGCTTATCATTGTCGGAGCCAGTAAGACATCGCCGGTGCCTGGAAACGGGATAAGGCGAAGACATGCACGCCGGCGGATCTTACCCAGCTTCAGGGCTCTCCATGGAGATAACACCCCTACTGCTGCTCTGCGGGGTCTCCGCATGTTCACTAGATGAATTAAGTAGCTACACAACGCTCCTTGAGCTGTTTGGGGGGAGGAGGAAGAAGGGCATGGCTAGCCTGCTTCTTCTCCTTGTGTGGTGTCTAGAACTAGCCAGGAGTCCAACCCTTTGCATGGGTGCTCCGGGGGGTTTATATAGGCCCACCCCCCGGGGGTACAATGGTAATCCGACTGGGCGCGGGGCCCAGCCGTCTGTGACTGCGCTCGCCGGCTTCTGCGCCAGTTGCTGGGGCCCGCCGACTGGCGGGTCCCGCCGGCTGCCGGCCCCTCGGTCCACAGGCAGGCCCCACTATCCAGGGCCTGGTCGGCGGCTGGTTACTGTGGCCCCATCTTGTTGACGTGGGCTTTGTCGTGGTAAGCGCGGCTACAGTGCCGCCGCCTATCAGGCGATCGCTGTAGCCTCACCGCGTCTTGTCTCCTTAATGGGGCGTCTTCTTCGTGGGAGGCGGCAAGCCGGCTGCGGGGAGCCGGCTCTGTCTTGGGCCGACTGGTTGGAGGCGTGGCCGCCTTCGGGCGTCTCTCTGCTCAAAGGGGGGCCCACCGTCTGTGGGCCACGCTGGCGGCCCGTCGTGGGTGATGCCAGGGTCAACATGGCAACAGTGCCGCACCGGACGGGTCATGCCCACCCCGTACGGTGCACTGTGCCAG
The DNA here is from genome assembly GCF_003073215.2 of Triticum urartu. NCBI lineage: Eukaryota > Viridiplantae > Streptophyta > Magnoliopsida > Poales > Poaceae > Triticum > Triticum urartu. Next base: position 575,799,404 of record NC_053027.1, on the reverse strand, counting down.
GCGTGCTCCGGGATTCGGGGGTGGCAGGCTTCACTGTAGCCACGCCCCGTCGCTCCGCCGTTAGGTGGGTGCAAACTTTGAGGGTGCGGTCTCGACCGCTTTATGGGGCCGGCTTCTGGGAGTCGGCCTTCTCATGGCCGGCTTCTTGGAGTCGGCCTTCTCATGGCCGGCTTCTCGGAGTCGGCCTTCTCATGAGGGCTAAAGTCGGACCGCCTTCCGAAAGCCGGCCTGGGTGGCAGCCAGCAAGGGGAAGGCGGCCCCATATCTGGGATTCTTGAGAGCCGGGCGGGCTCGTAACTTTTTCAGAAGGGCCAGGGGAAGCCGGCTAGGCTACCCATGGCCATTTACTCCGACATTAACACACTAGGGGTTGGGACATGCGGCTGCGGTCGGGACATCAAAGGATTCTACGTATTTTCCACAAGCATGATCACTACCAATTCATTCAAAAGAACTGACACTGATACTTGAGTATGACTTCAATTCTTTCTCAAAACGCAAATTGATACTTATGTATGACGTGGTGCTAATATTATAGGCAATACAAGATAAAGCAAGCCACTCATCAAAAAAGAATAAAACACATAATTCATTATTCCATTGCCAAATAGTACACTCATTGAAATATTTGTAGATTCATCACACTAATACATATATGAGTAAACAATATAATTCAGGCATACCCGCATAGAGTACATAGCATTATTAATGCATGGTGGTCGATATCACACTCGCTCAACTTATTCAATTGATTCTAGCCTTTAATAATAAAGGCACAAAAGGTAAAGCCAGCCATGTAAGGCAGGCTAGCTAGCCAACGTATGGTGTAGGAGGAACGACCACCCATGTATTAGGCACCGGGCCGACATCGTTGTAAATGATAACGCGTTCTTGGTCTTGTGGCGGTGGGGATGGAGCCTCTCCTGGAGGGAGTACTCGGGCAATTCTAATATCAGGCCTCTCCTGAGAGATGATCTGAACTGCTGCATTCAGTTCAGTACCAATCAGACCCGGCCACGATTCAGGCACCGGACCAGGCATGTCTACCCTTATCACGCACTAACCCGAGCCTTCCTCCATTTCGAAACTGTTAATTAATAACAAGCATAAATAATTGAGACATACATAGATAATCAAGAGAAACATGCATGGTGTTTTGTTTTTATAATAATAATAATAATAATAATAATAATAATAATAATAATAATAATAATCTCTGTTATTAACTAATAAAGGGATGGGAAACATGCTCTAAGCCTAGGAAGATGTCATAATCGAAAGCATTATCTCCTAGCCAAACTAGTAATCAGTCTACTGAAATATTTAATGGAAAATTTATGCAACAATAAAAAAATACGTGCCAACCTTTATGGAAGAAGAGGCTGCTATACCTAACAGAACCTTAGCTTTTCTGGTGGTGATGATCTTGTGTTCAAGGTATGTGTGTGTATAAATACAAATGTATGAGTGCACTCCCATTTGAGTAGCTTATGCCATGTCGATTATAACAATGCATGCATTTTTCTCACAGTTAATTGATAAGAAGCATCAGCATATGCCCTCCATGTCCAAATTAAGGATGTCGATGATAACAATGCATTCATTTGTCTTCATTAATTAAGAAACATCGGCATATCCACTGTTGTCGCGATTAACGATGTTGATGGCAAGGATCCATGCATTTTACTTGATTGATTAAGAAACATCAGCATGACCCACTTCCGTTAAGAGTAACGATGTCAGTGAAAAAATAATGCATGCATAAGCGTGTAAGTGGAAATAGCATGTACGTATTTGATATTAGATATACGTGTGCAGAGCATCACCACATAGAAACATGTGTGTTTAAATAAGTGCATCTCATTGCAACATACTTTTGGCTCAATTTATTAATTTCAACACAGATTATTGTCCCATTTATACAGAAAAGTCAGCACTACAAGTTGCTTTGGATCTGCGAGTTATATAGAGGTATCAGTGTCGATTCATAGGAAATAATGCATCATTGTGCGTTTTTAGAAAGAGTTGAAGTCATACTCAAGTATCAATGTCAGTTCTTTTATATAATTGCTTAGTGATCAGGCTTGTGGAAAATACGATAGAATCCTTTGACATCCCGACCGCAGCCGCATGTCCCAATCCCTTGTGTGCTATCTTGCCCTGTCCCACATCTCTCTCACTTATGTCCTCAATGGATATCTCGAGTCGCTTAGTAAGCCCGTTGCCCCTTCCTGTCCGAAAAACAAAAATAGAAAAGAAAAATACACCACGAAAAGCCATTATTCAAAGATTTTACCAAATTCAAATCTTGTCCTCGATGTACAAAAGTATTTCACCAAATTTAAAATCTTCAAACCAAAATTCAAATTTCATTCATGATATTTAACAAAGTTACTAAATTTAAACATTAGTCACATAATTCAATTATAGTTAATGAGATTATCCAAAATGCTTCATTATATTCCAATCATGCTCCAGATATTCAAAAAATTTAACTAATTATAATATTAAAAAAAGTTCATGGAATTCAAATCCTGTTCATCATGTTTAATAAATGTTTACCAAATTTAAATTCTCATTCAATTTAGTTTTTTGGAAAAATATCAACAAATTCAAATATTGTGCATGAAATTCTAATTTATTTATCGATATTTACAATAGTTCACAAAATTCAACTAGCCGTTCATGATATCTCCTAAATAATCACCAAATTTCAATCTTTTTCACGATGTTCAAGAAATGTTCTAATGCAAGTCTTCGACATTGATTCAAATTGTGTTCATGACACTTTAGTATTTTTTCACTAAACTCAAGTATTATTCATGAAATTAAAATTTAGTCCATTATATTTTAAAAAAGTTAACTATGAAAAGAAATATCAAAGAAACAACGAGCTGTGAATATACACGCTTGGGAACACAGAGCTTTATTTTCTGCTTCTTTAGACAACCTGCAAAGAATGGTCCTGGGTTGATTCTTTATTGACTAAATCTAACGTCATCTAGCTGGCTGATAGGTTAATCTTCAAACCTCTGGGCGAAATTTCAAAACTTGTCTTGGACATCAGCTCGCTGGATGACGTAAGAGCATCTACGACCAAGGTCAACAAATTACGTAGATCATCGCACGGACTATGAAACAGACATAGATATGCACATTCCGATCAATAGAGCATCACTGATGGATCTTCAAAAGCTACTCATTGAAGGAAATATGCCCTAGAGGCAATAATAAAGTTATTATTTATTTCCTTATTCATGATAAATGTTTATTATTCATGCTAGAATTGTATTAACCGAAACATATACATGTGTGAATACATAGACAAACAGAGTGTCACTATTATGCCTCTACTTGACTAGCTCATTAATCAAAGATGGTTATGTTTCCTAACCATAGACAAAGAGTTGTTATTTGATTAACGGGATCACATCATTAGTTGAATGATCTGATTGACATGACCCATTCCATTAGCTTAGCACCCGATCGTTTAGTATGTTGCTATTGCTTTCTTCATGACTTATACATGTTCCTATGACTATGAGATTTTGCAACTCCCGTTTGCCGGAGGAACACTTTGTGTGCTACCAAACGTCACAACGTAACTGGGTGATTATAAAGGTGCTCTACAGGTGTCTCCAAAGGTAGATGTTGGGTTGGCGTATTTCGAGATTAGGATTTGTCACTCCGATTGTCGGAGAGGTATCTCTGGGCCCTCTCGGTAATGCACATCACATAAGCCTTGCAAGCATTGCAACTAATGAGTTAGTTGCAGATGATGTATTACGGAACGAGTAAAGAGACTTGCCGGTAACGAGATTGAACTAGGTATTGGATACCGACGATCGAATCTCGGGCAAGTAACATACCGATGACAAAGGGAACAACGTATGTTGTTATGCGGTCTGACCGATAAAGATCTTCGTAGATATGTAGGAGCCAATATGGGCATCCAGGTCCCGCTATTGGTTATTGACCGGAGATGTCTGTCATGTCTACATTGTTCTCGAACCGTAGGGTCCGCACGCTTAGTTACGATGACAGTTATTATGAGTTTATGCATTTTGATGTACCGAAGTTAGTTCGGAGTCCCGGATGTGATCACGGACATGACGAGGAGTCTCGAAATGGTCGAGACATAAAGATTGATATATTGGATGACTATATTCGGACACCGGAAGCGTTCCGGGGAAGTTTCGGATAAAACCGGAGCACCGGAGGGTTACCGGAACCCCCGGGGGTTAATGGGCCTTATGGGCCTAATGTGGAGAAGAGGAAGGGGCTGCCAGGGCAGGCCGCGCGCCCCCTCTCCCCCTAGTCCGAATTGGACAAGGAGGGAGGGGCGGCGCCCCCCCTTTCCTTCTCTCCCTCCACCTCTCCTAGTTGGACAAGGAACGGGGAGGGGAGTCCTACTCCCGGTAGGAGTAGGACTCCTCCTGCGCGCCTCCTCTAGGCCGGCCGCACCCCCCCCTTTGGATCCTTTATATACGGAGGCAGGGGCACCCTAGAACACACAAGTTGATCTTCGTGATCGTTCCTTAGCCGTGTGCGGTGCCCCCTCCACCATATTCCACCTCGGTCATATCGTTGCAGTGCTTAGGCGAAGCCCTGCGCCGGTAGAACATCATCATCGTCACCACGCCGTCGTGCTGACGGAACTCTTCCCTGACGTTTTGCTGGATCGGAAGCCCGGGGAACGTCATCGAGCTATACGTGTGCTAAGAACTCGGAGGTGCCGGAGTAACGGTGCTTGGATCGGCCGGATCGGGAAGACGTACGACTACTTCCTCTACGTTGTGTCAACGCTTCCGTTGTTGATCTACAAGGTACGTAGATTATCTCCCCTCTCGTTGCTATGCATCACCATGATCTTGCGTGTGCGTAGGAAATTTTGAAATTACTACGTTACCCCAACAGTGGCATCCGAGCCTAGGTTTTATATGTTGATGTTATATGCACGAGTAGAACACAAGTGAGTTGTGGGCGATATAAGTCATACTGCTACCAGCATGTCATACTTTGGTTCGGCGGTATTGTTGGACGAAGCGGCCCGGACCGACATTACGCGTACGCTTACGCGAGACCGGTTCTCCCGACGTGCTTTGCACATAGGTGGCTTGCGGGTGACAGTTTCTCCAACTTTAGTTGAACCGAGTGTGGCTACGCCCGGTCCTTGCGAAGGTTAAAACAGCACCAACTTGACAAACTATCGTTGTGGTTTTGATGCGTAGGTAAGATTGGTTCTTGCTTAAGCCCGTAGCAGCCACGTAAAACTTGCAACAACAAAGTAGAGGACGTCTAACTTGTTTTTGCAGGGCATGTTGTGATGTGATATGGTCAAGACATGATGCTAAATTTTATTGTATGAGATGATCATGTTTTGTAACCGAGTTATCGGCAACTGGCAGGAGCCATATGGTTGTCGCTTTATTGTATGCAATGCAATCGCGCTGTGATGCTTTACTTTATCACTAAGCGTAGCGATAGTCGTGGAAGCATAAGTTGGCGAGACGACAACGATGCTACGATGGAGATCAAGGTGTCGCGCCGGTGACGATGGTGATCATGACGGTGCTTCGGAGATGGAGATCACAAGCACAAGATGATGATGGCCATATCATATCACTTATATTGATTGCATGTGATGTTTATCTTTTATGCATCTTATCTTGCTTTGATTGACGGTAGCATTATAAGATGATCTATCACTAAATTATCAAGAAGTGTTCTCCCTGAGTATGCACCTTTGCGAAAGTTCTTCGTGCTGAGACACCACGTGATGATCGGGTGTGATAGGCTCTACGTTCAAATACAACGGGTGCAAAACAGTTGCACACGCGGAATACTCAGGTTATACTTGACGAGCCAAGCATATACAGATATGGCCTCGGAACACGGAGACCGAAAGGTCGAGCGTGAATCATATAGTAGATATGATCAACATAGCGATGTTCACCAATGAAACTACTCCATCTCACGTGATGATCGGACATGGTTTAGTTGATTTGGATCACGTGATCACTTAGAGGATTAGAGGGATGTCTATCTAAGTGGGAGTTCTTAAGTAATTTATTAATTGAACTTAAATTTATCATGAACTTAGTACCTGATAGTATCTTGCTTGTTTATGTTGTGATTGTAGATAGATGGCCCGTGCTGTTGTTCCGTTGAATTTTAATGCGTTCCTTGAGAAAGCAAAGTTGAAAGATGATGGTAGCAATTACACGGACTGGGTCCGTAACTTGAGGATTATCCTCATTGCTGCACAGAAGAATTACGTCCTGGAAGCACCGCTGAGGTGCCAGGCCTGCTGCTGGAGCAACACCAGATGTTATGAACGTCTGGCAGAGCAAAGCTGATGACTACTCGATAGTTCAGTGTGCCATGCTTTACGGCTTAGAATCGGGACTTCAACGACGTTTTGAACGTCATGGAGCATATGAGATGTTCCAGGAGTTGAAGTTAATATTTCAAGCAAATGCCCGGATTGAGAGATATGAAGTCTCCAATAAGTTCTATAGCTGCAAGATGGAGGAGAACAGTTCTGTCAGTGAGCATATACTCAAAGTGTTTGGGTATAATAATCACTTGATTCAATTGGGAGTTAATCTTCCAGATGATTGTGTCATTAACAGAATTCTCCAATCACTACCACCAAGCTACAAGAGCTTCGTGATGAACTATAATATGCAAGGGATGAATAAGACTATTCCCGAGCTCTTCGCAATGCTGAAAGCTGCGGAGGTAGAAATCAAAAAGGAGCATCAAGTGTTGATGGTCAACAAGACCACTAGTTTCAAGAAAAAGGGCAAAGGGAAGAAGAAGGGGAACTTCAAGAAGAACGGCAAGCAAGTTGCTGCTCAAGAGAAGAAACCCAAGTCTGGAACTAAGCCTGAAACTGAGTGCTTCTACTGCAAGCAGACTGGTCACTGGAAGCGGGAACTGCCCCAAGTATTTGGCGAATAAGAAGGATGGCAAGGTGAACAAAGGTATATGTGATATACATGTTATTGATGTGTACCTTACTAATGCTCGCAGTAGCACCTGGGTATTTGATACTGGTTCTGTTGCTAATATTTGCAACTCGAAACAGGGACTACGGATTAAGCGAAGATTGGCTAAGGACGAGGTGACGATGCGCGTGGGAAACGGTTCCAAAGTCGATGTGATCGCGGTCGGCATGCTACCTCTACATCTACCTTCGGGATTAGTATTAGACCTAAATAATTGTTATTTGGTGCCAGCGTTAAGCATGAACATTATATCTGGATCTTGTTTGATGCGAGACGGCTATTCATTTAAATCTGAGAATAATGGTTGTTCTATTTATATGAGTAATATCTTTTATGGTCATGCACCCTTAAAGAGTGGTCTATTTTTGTTGATTCTCAATAGTAGTGACACACATATTCATAGTGTTGAAACCAAAAGATGCAGAGTTGATAATGATAGTGCAACTTATTTGTGGCACTGCCGTTTAGGTCATATCGGTGTAAAGCGCATGAAGAAACTCCATACTGATGGACTTTTGGAACCACTTGATTATGAATCGCTTGGTACTTGCGAACCGTGCCTCATGGGCAAGATGACTAAAACACCATTCTCCGGTACTATGGAGAGAGCAACAGATTTGTTGGAAATCATACATACAGATGTATGTGGTCCGATGAATATTGAGGCTCGTGGCGGATATCGTTATTTTCTCACCTTCACAGATGACTTAAGCAGATATGGGTATATCTACTTAATGAAACATAAGTCTGAAACGTTTGAAAAGTTCAAAGAAGTTCAGAGTGAAGTTGAAAATCATCGTGACAAGAAAATAAAGTTTCTACGATCTGATCGTGGAGGAGAATATTTGAGTTACGAGTTTGGTGTACATTTAAAACAATGCGGAATAGTTCCGCAACTCACGCCACCCGGAACACCCCAGCGTAATGGTGTGTCTGAACATCGTAATCGTACTTTACTTGATATGGTGCGATCTATGATGTCTCTTACTGATTTACTGCTATCATTTTGGGGATACGCTCTAGAGACGGCCGCATTCACGTTAAATAGGGCACCATCAAAATCCGTTGAGACGACGCCTTATGAACTGTGGTTTGGCAAGAAACCAAAGTTGTCGTTTCTGAAAGTTGGGGCTGCGATGCTTATGTGAAAAAGCTTCAACCTGATAAGCTCGAACCCAAATCGGAGAAATGTGTCTTCATAGGATATCCAAAGGAAACTATTGGATACACCTTCTATCACAGATCCGAAGGCAAGACTTTTGTTGCTAAATTCGGAAACTTTCTGGAGAAGGAGTTTCTCTCGAAAGAAGTGAGTGGGAGGAAAGTAGAACTTGACGAGGTAACTGTACCCGCTCCCTTATTGGATAGTAGTGCATCACAGAAAACTGTTTCAGTGACACCTACACCAGTTGGTGAGGAAGCTAATGATGATGATCATGAAACTTCAGAACAAGATACTACTGAACCTCGTAGATCAACCAGAGTGAGATCCGCGCCAGAGTGGTACGGTAATCCTGTTCTGGAAGTCATGCTACTAGATCATGATGAACCTACGAACTATGAAGAAGCGATGGTGAGCCCAGATTCCGCAAAATGGCTTGAAGCCATGAAATCTGAGATGGGATCCATGTATGAGAACAAAGTATGGACTTTGGTTGACTTGCCCGATGATCGGCAAGCAATTGAGAATAAATGGATCTTCAAGAAGAAGACTGACGCTGACGGTAATATTACTATCTACAAAGCTCGACTTGTCGCAAAAGGTTTTCGGCAAGTTCAAGGGATTGACTACGATGAGACCTTCTCACCCGTAGCGATGCTTAAGTCTGTCCGAATCATGTTAGCAATTGCCGCATTTTATGATTATGAAATTTGGCAGATGGATGTCAAAACTGCATTCCTGAATGGATTTCTGGAAAAAGAGTTGTATATGATGCAACCAGAAGGTTTTGTCGATCCAAAGGGAGCTAACAAAGTGTGCAAGCTCCAGCGATCCATTTATGGACTGGTGCAAGCCTCTCGGAGTTGGAATAAACGCTTTGATGGTGTGATCAAAGCATTTGGGTTTATACAGACTTTCAGAGAAGCCTGTATTTACAAGAAAGTGAGTGGGAGCTCTGTAGCATTTCTGATATTATATGTGGATGACATATTACTGATTGGAAATGATATAGAATTTCTGGATAGCATAAAGGGATACTTGAATAAAAGTTTTTCAATGAAAGACCTCGGTGAAGCTGCTTACATATTAGGAATAAAGATCTATAGAGATAGATCTAGACGCTTAATTGGACTTTCACAAAGCACATACCTTGACAAGATTTTGAAGAAGTTCAAAATGGATCAAGCAAAGAAAGGGTTCTTGCCTGTGTTACAAGGTGTGAAGTTGAGTCAGACTCAATGCCCGACCACTGCAGAAGATAGAGAGAAAATGAAAGATGTTCCCTATGCTTCAGCCATAGGATCTATCATGTATGCAATGCTGTGTACCAGACCTGATGTGTGCCTTGCTATAAGTCTGGCAAGGAGGTACCAAAGTAATCCAGGAGTGGATCACTGGACAGCGGTCAAGAACATCCTGAAGTACCTGAAAAGGACTAAGGATATGTTTCTCGTATATGGAGGTGACAAAGAGCTCATCGTAAACGGTTACATTGATGCAAGCTTTGACACTGATCCGGACTTTTCTAAATCGCAAACCGGATACGTGTTTACATTAAACGGTGGAGCTGTCAGTTGGTGCAGTTCTAAACAAAGCGTCGTAGCGGGATCTACATGTGAAGCAGAGTACATAGCTGCTTCGGAAGCAGCAAATGAAGGAGTCTGGATGAAGGAGTTCATATCCGATCTAGGTGTCATACCAAGTGCGTCGGGTCCAATGAAAATCTTTTGTGACAATACTAGTGCAATTGCCTTGGCAAAGGAATCCAGATTTCACAAAAGAACCAAGCACATCAAGAGACGCTTCAATTCCATCCGGGATCTAGTCCAGGTGGGAGACATAGAGATTTGCAAGATACATATGGATCTGAATGTTGCAGAACCGCTGACTAAGCCTCTTCCACGAGCAAAACATGATCAGCACCAAGGCTCCATGGGTGTTAGAATCATTACTGTGTAATCTAGATTATTGACTCTAGTGCAAGTGGGAGACTGAAGGAAATATGCCCTAGAGGCAATAATAAAGTTATTATTTATTTCCTTATATCATGATAAATGTTTATTATTCATGCTAGAATTGTATTAACCGGAAACATGATACATGTGTGAATACATAGACAAACAGAGTGTCACTAGTATGCCTCTACTTGACTAGCTCGTTAATCAAAGATGGTTATGTTTCCTAACCATGAACAAAGAGTTGTTATTTGATTAACGAGATCACATCATTAGTTGAATGATCTGATTGACATGACCCATTCCATTAGCTTAGCACCCGATCGTTTAGTATGTTGCTATTGCTTTCTTCATGACTTATACATGTTCCTATGACTATGAGATTATGCAACTCCCGTTTGCCGGAGGAACACTTTGTGTGCTACCAAACGTCACAACGTAAATGGGTGACTATAAAGGTGCCCTATAGGTGTCTCCAAAGGTTGATGTTGGGTTGGCGTATTTTGAGATTAGGATTTGTCACTCCGATTGACGGAGAGGTATCTTTGGGCCCTCTCGGTAATGCACATCACATAAGCCTTGCAAGCATTACAATTAATGAGTTAGTTGCGAGATGATGTATTATGGAACGAGTAAAAGAGACTTGCCAGTAACGAGATTGAACTAGGTATTCGATACCGACGATCGAATCTCGGGCAAGTAACATACTGATCAAAGGGAACAACGTATGTTGTTATGCGGTCTGACCGATAAAGATCTTCGTAGAATATGTAGGAGCCAATATGGGCATCCAGGTCCCGCTATTGGTTATTGACCGGAGATTTGTCTTAGTCATGTCTGCATTGTTCTCGAACCGTAGGGTCCGCACGCTTAACGTTACGATGACAGTTATTATGAGTTTATACATTTTGATGTACCGAAGTTAGTTCGGAGTCCCGGATGTGATCACGGACATGACGAGGAGTCTCGAAATGGTCGAAACATAAAGATTGATATATTGGATGACTATATTCGGACACCGGAAGCGTTCCGGGGAAGTTTCGGATAAAACCGGAGCACGGGGGGGTTACCGGAACCCCCCGGGGGGTTAATGGGCCTCATGGGCCTAATGTGGAGAAGAGGAAGGGGCTGCCAGGGCAGGCCGCGCGCCCCCTCTCCCCCTAGTCCAAATTGGACAAGGAGGGAGGGGCGGCGCCCCCCCTTTCCTTCTCTCCCTCCACCTCTCCTAGCTGGACAAGGAACGGGGGGAGTAGGACTCCTCCTGCGCGCCTCCTCTTGGCCGGCCGCACCCCCCTTTGGATCCTTTATATATGGAGGCAAGGGGGCACCCTAGAACACACAAGTTGATCTTCGTGATCATTCCTTAGCCGTGTGCGGTGCCCCCCTCCACCATATTCCACCTCGGTCATATCGTTGCACTGTTTACGCGAAGCCCTGCGCCGGTAGAACATCATCATCGTCACCACGCTGTCGTGCTGACGGAACTCTTTGAAGGAAATATGCCCTAGACGCAATAATAAAGTTATTATTTATTTCCTTATTTCATGATGAATGTTTATTATTCATGCTAGAATTGTATTAACCGGAAACATAATACATGTGTGAATACATAGACAAACAAAGTGTCACTAGTATGCCTCTACTTGACTAGCTCGTTAATCAAAGATGGTTATGTTTCCTAACCATGAACAATGAGTTGTTATTTGATTAACGGGATCACATCATTAAGAGAATGATCTGATTGACATGACCCATTCCATTAGCTTAGCACCCGATCGTTTAGTATGTTGCTATTGCTTTCTTCATGACTTATACATGTTCCTGTAACTATGAGATTATGCAACTCCCGTTTAACGGAGGAACACTTTGGGTACTACCAAACGTCACAACATAACTGGGTGATTATAAAGGAGTACTACAGGTGTCTCCAAAGGTACATGTTGGGTTGGCGTATTTCGAGATTAGGTTTTGTCACTCCGATTGTCGGAGAGGTATCTCTGGGCCCTCTCGGTAATGCACATCACATAAGCCTTGCAAGCATTGCAACTAATGAGTTAGTTGCGAGATGATGTATTACGGAACGAGTAAAGAGACTTGCCGGCAACGAGGTTGAACTAGGTATGGGATACCGACGATCGAATCTCGGGCAAGTAACATACCGATGACAAAGGGAACAACGTATGTTGTTATGCGGTCTGACCGATAAAGATCTTCGTAGAATATGTAGGAGCCAATATGGGCATCCAGGTCCCGCTATTGGTTATTGACCGGAGACATGTCTCGGTCATGTCTACATTGTTCTCGAACCCGTAGGGTCCGCACGCTTAAGGTTACGATGACAGTTATATTATGAGTATAAGCATTTTGATGTACCGAAGGTTGTTCGGAGTCCCAGATGTGATCATGGACATGACGAGGAGTCTCAAAATGGTCGAGACATAAAGATTGATATATTGGAAGCCTATGTTTGGATATCGGAAGTGTTCCGGGTGAAATCGGGATTTTACCGGAGTACCGGGAGGTTACCGGAACCCCCCTGGAGCTATATGGGCCTTAGTGGGATTTAGTGGAAAGGAGAAAGGGGCAGCCCAAGGTGGCTGTGTGCCTCCCCCCTTCCCCTAGTCCTATTAGGACTAGGAGAGGTGGCCAGCCCCCTCTCTCTCTTTCCCCCCTCAAGGAATCCTATTCCAACTAGGATTGGGGGGGGGGAATCCTACTCCCAGAGGGAGTAGGACTCTCCTGGCGCGCCCTCCCTTGGCCGGCCAGGCTCCCCCCCTCTAGTCCTTTATATACAGAGGCAGGGCACCCCAAAGAACACACAAGTTGATCCACGTGATCTATTCCTTAGCCGTGTGCGGTGCCCCCAGCCACCATATTCCTCGATAATACTGTAGCGGAGTTTAGGCGTAGCCCTGCTGCTGTAGTGCATCAAGATCGTCACCACGCCGTCGTGCTGACGGAACTCTTCCCCGACTCTTTGCTGGATCGGAGTCCGGGGATCGTCATCGAGCTGTACGTGTGCTCGAACTCGGAGGTGCCGTAGTTTCGGTGCTTGATTCGGTCGGATCGGGAAGACGTACGACTACTTCCTCTACGTTGCGTCAACGCTTCCGCAGTCGGTCTGCGTGGGTACGTAGACAACACTCTCCCATCTCGTTGCTATGCATCACCATGATCTTATGTGTGCGTAGGAAATTTTTTGAAATTACTACGAAACCCAACACTCTTCCCCGACGTTTTGCTGGATCAGAACCCGGGGAACGTCATCGAGCTGTACGTGTGCTAAGAACTCGGAGGTGCCGGAGTAACGGTGCTTGGATCGGTCGGATCGGGAAGACGTACGACTACTTCCTCTACGTTATGTCAACGCTTCCGTTGTTGATCTACAAGGGTACGTAGATCATACTCTCCCCTCTCGTTGCTATGCATCACCATGATCTTGCGTGTGCGTAGGAAAATTTTGAAATTACTACGTTACCCAACACTCATAGCTCACATAATCCACATATCATGGGGCAGGTTCTAACTTGATACATAAATAACTAGAGATTAACAACGGAGATGGCGGAGATTCACCACTTCCTCACCGGGCCTTTGCTTCTCCGGTCGCCGGTGCAGCTGTAGGCGTCGGCAGCAGGTGCAGGACAATTGGAGTCGTCGGAGCTGGAGCCGTGGTAGTTGCCGTCGTCGTCAGTGTCCTCGAGAGGACGATGAGCCCCTTCATCCGTCGGACGGCCCTGTCCTTCGGCCGCTTGAGCTTGGCCACGTGCTCTGATGTCGACATGCAGTAAATATGATCACACCACTTAAGTGTCTGAGCAACATACTGGTTGCCGCCGAACCATAGGAGGGCAGATATGATCCATCTATATCAACGAAAAAATAGCGCGCTATTTTGCTATTATAGCGCCGTTACAATGTATTTGAAGAGGGAAACACTACGTTTTAGCAAATGCGGCTGCTATGACGCTAATCACGTTATTCTATTCTCTACTAATGTGAATTCTAATGTCCATTATCTATTCTGGGTGGTTCCAATAGTGCAATGGTGCATCATTGTTGGTCTAGATTTAGCAAAGGTGCCATCTTTCTAGCTCTGTCCTGTAAGATTGTAATCCGATGCTATCAGTAACTATGAAGTTGACCTCTTATGGTGAACAATTGTTGTTGTAAATTCATCTACTTCATGTAGGTGTGTGATGATCAGTGGAGGAATTGTGATATACGTATGACATATTTCCTTTAGCTTTTCGTGGTGTATTTTTTCTTTTTTGTTTGATGGGCAGGGGCAGAGGGCTTACTAAGCGACGAGAGATATCTGTTGAGGACATAAGTGAGAGAGATGTAGAGACATGCAAGATAGCACACTAGGGGTTGGGACATGTGGCTGCGGTCGGGACGTCAAAGGATTCTACATTTTTTCCACAAGCATGATCACTACTAGTTCTTTAAAAAGAACTGACATTGATACTTGAGTATGACTTCATTTCTTCCTGAAAACGCACATTGATACTTGTGTATGACATGGTGCTAATAATATAAGCAATAAAAAATAAAGCAAGCCACTCATCAAAAAAGAATAAAACACATAATTCATTATTCCATCGCCAAATAGTACACTCATTGAAATACTTGTAGATTCATCACAGCACTACATATATGAGTAAACAATATAATTCGGGCATGCCCACATAGACTACATAGCATTATTAATGCATGGCGATCGATATCACACTCGCTCACATTATTCAATTGATTATAGCCTTTAATAATAATAGCACAAATGGTAAAGCCAGCCATGCAAGGCAGGCTAGCTAGCCAATGTATGGTGCAGGAGGAACAACCACCCATGTATTAGGAACCGGGCCGACATCATTGATAACGCGTACTTGGTCTTGTGGCGGTGGGGATGGAGCCTCGCCTGGAGGGAGTACTCGGGCAATTCTGATATCAGGCCTCTCCTGAGAGATGATCTGAACTGCAGCATTGAGTTCAGTACCAATCAGACCCGGCCACGATTCAGGTACCGGACCAGGCATGTCTACCCTTATCACGCACTAACCCTAGCCTTCCTCCCTTTTGAAACTGTTAATTAACGACAAGCATCAATAATTGAGAAATACATAGAGAATCAAGAGAAACATGCATGGTGTTTCCTTTTTATAATAGTAATAATAATAATAATAATAATATTCCTTAATAATCTCTGGTATTAACTGATAAAGGGATGGGAAACATGCTCTAAGCCTCTAAGCCTAGGAAGATGTCATAATCGAAAGCATTATCTCCTAGACAAACAAGTGAATCAGTCTACTGAAATATTTAATGGAATGCAATAATAAAAAAATACATGCCAAGCTTCTGGGAAGAAGAGACTGCTATACCTAATAGAACCTTAGCTTTTCTTGTGGCGATGATATTGTGTTCGAGGTACGTGTGTGTATAAATACAAATGTATGAGTGCACACCCATTTGTGTACTTACGCCATGTCGATTATAACAATGCAGGTTCACAGTTAATTAATAAGAAGCATCAGTATATGCACTCCTTGTCGAAATTAACAATGTGGGTGATAACAATGCAATCATTTGTCTTCATTAACTAAGAAACATCAGCATATCCACTGCTTGTCGAGATTCACGATGTCGATGACAAGAATCCATGCATTTTACTTCATTGATTGAGAAACATCAAGATATCACCCTTTTGTTGAGAGAATGATGTCGATGACACAATAATGCATGCATAAGCGTGTAAGTTGAAGTAGCATGTACGTATTTGATTTTTTATGTATGTATGCA
This sequence comes from Triticum urartu, assembly GCF_003073215.2. Lineage (NCBI taxonomy): Eukaryota > Viridiplantae > Streptophyta > Magnoliopsida > Poales > Poaceae > Triticum > Triticum urartu. Next base: position 575,783,472 of record NC_053027.1, on the reverse strand, counting down.
GAGCATATCCACATGTAGAAACATGTGTGTTAAAAGTGCATCTTATTGCAACATACTTTTGCTATATTTATAATTTTTCAACACAGATTATTATCCCATTGATACAGAAAAGTCATCACCACAAGTTGCTTTGGATCTGCGAGTTATATAGAGGTATCACTGTGGATTCATAGGAAATAATGCATCGTTGCGTGTTTTTAGAAAGAATCAAAGTTATACTCAAGTATCAATGCCAGTTCTTTTTAAAGAATTGGTAGTGATCAGGCTTGTGAAAAATACGTAGAATCGTTTGACGTCCCGACCGCAGCCGCATGTCCCAATCCCTTGTCTGCTATCTTGCCTGTCTCTACATCTCTCTCACTTAGGTCCTCAATGGATATCTCGAGTTGCTTAGTAAGCCCGCTGCCCCTTCCTGTCGAAAAACAAGAAAAGAAAATAAAAATACACCACGAAAAGCCATTATTCAATGATTTTACCAAATTCAAAGCTTGTCCTCGATATTCAAAAGTATTTCACCAAATATAAAATCTTCAAACCAAAATTCAAATTTATTTCATGATATTTAACAAAGTTACTAAATTGAAACATTAGTCACAGAATTCAAATATAGTTAATGAGATTATCGAAAATGCTTCATTATATTCCAATCATGCTCCAGATATCAAAAAAGTTAACTAATTATAATATTAAAAAAAGTTCATGGAATTCAAATCTTGTTCATCATGTTTAATAAAAGTTTACCAAATTTAAAATCTCATTCAATTTAGTTTTTTGGAAAAAGATCAACAAATTCAAATATTGTGCATGAAATTCTAATTTATTTATGGATATTTAAAATAGTTCACAAAATTCAACTCGCGTTCATGATATCTCCTAAATAATCACCAAATTCCAATCTTTTTCACGTGTTCAAGAACTGTTCATTAAATGCAAAGTCTTCAACATTTGATTAAAATTGTGTTCATGACACTTTAGTATTTTTCACTAAACTCAAGTATTATTCATGAAATTAAAATTTAGTCCATTATAGTTTAAGAAAGTTAACTACGAAAAGAAAGATCAAAGAAACAACGGGCTGCGAATATACACGCTTGGGAACATAGAGCTTTATTTTCTGCTTCTTTTGACAACTTGCAAAGAATGGTCGTGGGTTGATTCTTTATTGACTAAATCTAACGTCATCTAGCTGGCTGATAGTTTAATCTCCAAATCTCTGGGCGAAAGTTCAAAACTTGTCTTGGACATCAGCTTGCTAGATGACGTAAGAGCATCTACGACCAAGGTCAACAAATTACGTAGATCATCGCACGGACTATGAAACAGACATAGATATGCACATTCCGATCAACAGAACATCACTGATGGATCTTCAAAAGCTACTCATAGCTCACATAATCCACATATCATGGGGCAGGTTCTAACTAGATACATAAATAACTAGAGATTAACAACCGAGATGGCGGAGATTCACCACACTTCCTCGCCGGGCCTTTGCTCATCCGGTCGCCGGTGAAGCTGTAGGCATCGGCAGCAGGTGCAGGACAATTGGAGTCGTCGGAGCTGGAGCCGTGGTAGTTGTCGTCATCGTCGGTGTCCTCGGAGAGGACGATGAGCCCCTTCATCCGTCGGATGGCCCTGTCCTGCTGCCGCTTGAGCTTGCCCGCGTGCTCTGATGTCGACAAGGGGTAAATATGATCACACCACTTAAGTGTCTGAGTAACATACCGGTTGCCGGCGAATCATAGGAGGGAAGATATGATCCATCTATATCAACGAAAAAATAGCGCACTATTTTGCTGTTATAGCGCCGTTACAACGTATTTGAAGAGGGAAACACTACGTTTTAGCAAATGCGGCTGCTACGACGCTAATCAGTTATTCTATTCTCTACTAATGTGAATTCTAATGTCCATTATCTATTCTGGGTGGTACTAATAGTACAATGGTGCATCATTGTTGGTCTAGATTTAGCAAAGGTGCCATCTTTCTAGCTCTGTCTTGTAAGATTGTAATCCGATGCTATCAGTAGCTATGAAGTTGACCTCTTATGGTGAACAATTGTTGTTGTAAATTCATCTACTTCATGTAGGTGTGTGATGATTAGTGGAGGAATTGTGATATACGTATGACATATTTCCTTTAGCTTTTCGTGGTGTATTTTTTACTTTTTGTTTGATGGGGAGGGGCAGAGGGCTTACTAAGCGACGAGAGATATCTGTTGAGGACATAAGTGAGAGAGATGTAGAGACATGCAAGATAGCACACTAGGGGTTGGGACATGTGGCTACGGTCGGGATGTCAAAGGATTCTACATTTTTTCCATAAGAATGATCACTACTAGTTCTTTAAAAAGAACCGACATTGATACTTGAGTATGACACCATTTCTTTCTGAAAACGCACATTGATACTTGTGTATGACATGGTGCTAATAATATAAGCAATACAAGATAAAGCAAGCCACTCATCAAAAAAGAATAAAACACATAATTCATTATTCCATTGCCAAATACTACACTCATTGAAATACTTGTAGATTCATCACACTACTACATATATGAGTAAACAATATAATTCAGGCATGCCCACATAGACTACATAGCATTATTAATGCATGGCGATCGATATCACACTTTCTCACATTATTCAATTGATTATAGCCTTTAATAATAATTGCACAAATGGTAAATCCAGCCATGCAAGGCAGGCTAGCTAGCCAATGTATGGTGCAGGAGGAACAACCACCCATGTATTAGGAACCGGGCCGACATCGTTGTAAATGATAACGCGTTCTTGGTCTTGTGGCGGTGGGGATGGAGCCTCTCCTGGAGGGAGTACTCGGGCAATTCTAATATCAGGCCTCTACCGATGGATGATCCGAACTGCTGCATTCAGTTCAGTACCAATCAGACCCGGCCATGATTCAGGCACCGGACCAGGCATGTCTACCCTTATCACGCACTAAGCCGAGCCATCCTCCCTTTCAAAACTGTTAATTAACAACAAGCATAAGTAATTGATAAATACATAGATAATGAAGAGAAACATGGATGGTGTTTCATTTTTATTATAATAACTGTAAAAATAATAATAACAATATGCCATGATAATCTCTTGTATTAACTGGTAAAGGGATGGTAAACACGCTCTAAGCCTAGGAAGATGCCATAACCGAAAGCATTATCTGCTAACCAAACAAGTAATCAGTCTATTGAAATATTTAATGGAATGCAATAATAAATAAAAATACATGCCAAGCTTTAGGGAAGAAGTGGCTGCTATACCTAATAGAACCTTAGCTTTTCTCGTGGCGATGATATTGTGTTCAACGTACGTGTGTGTATAAATACAAATGTATGAGTGCACTCCCATTTGTGTACTTACGCCATGTCGATTATAACAATGCATGCATTTTGTTCATAGTTAATTAATAAGAAGCATCAGCATATGCACTCCTTGTCGAAATTAACAATGTGGGTGATAACAATGCAATCATTTGTCTTCATTAACTACGAAACATCAGCATATCCACTACTTGTCGAGATTCACGATGTCGATGACAAGAATCCATGCATTTTACTTCATTGATTAAGAAACATCAAGATATCACCCTTTTGTTGACAGAATGATGTCGATGACACAATAATGCATGCTTAAGCATGTAAGTTGAAGTAGCATGTACGTATTTGATTTTTTATGTATGTATGCAAAGCATATCCACACGTAGAAACGTGTGTGTTAAAAGTGCATCCTATTGCAACATACTTTTGCTGAATTTATAATTTTTCAACACAGATTATTATCCCATTGATACAGAAAAGTCATCACTACAAGTTACTTTGGATCTGCGAGTTATATAGAGGTATCACTATGGATTCATAGGAAATAATGCATCGTTGCGTGTTTTTAAAAAGAATCGAAGTACTCAAGTATCAATGCCAGTTTTTTTTTAAGAATTGGTAGTGATCAGGCTTGTGAAAAATACGCAGAATCGTTTGACGTCCCGACCGCAGCCGCATGTCCCAATCCCTTGTGTGCTATCTTGTCTGTCTCTACATCTCTCTCACTTAGGTCTTCAATGGATATCTCGAGTCGCTTAGTAAGCCCACTGCCCCTTCCTATCGAAAAACAAAAAAAGAAAAGAAAAATACACCACGAAAAGCCATTATTCAAAGATTTTACCAAATTCAAATCTTGTCCTCGATATTCAAAAGTATTTCACCAAAATTAATATCTTCAAACGAAAATTCAAAGTTAATTCATGATATTTAACAAAGTTACTAAATTGAAACATTAGTCATAGAATTCAAATATAGTTAATGAGATTATCGAAAATGCTTCATTATATTCCAATCATGCTCCAGATATTCAAAAAAGTTAACTAAATATAATATTAAAAAAAGTTCATGGAATTCAAATCTTGTTCATCATGTTTAATAAAAGTTTACCAAATTTAAAATCTCATTCAATTTAGTTTTTTGGAAAAAATATCAACAAATTCAAATATTGTGCATGAAATTCTAATTTATTTATGGGTATTTAAAATAGTTCACAAAATTCAACTCGCGTTCATGATATCTCCTAAATAATCACCAAATTCCAATCTTTTTCACGATGTTCAAGAATTGTTCATTAAATGCAAAGTCTTCAACATTTGATTCAAATTGTGTTCATGACACTTTAGTATTTTTCACTAAACTCAAGTATTATTCATGAAATTAAAATTTAGTCCATTATATTTTAAGAAAGTTAACTACGAAAAGAAAGATCAAAGAAACAACGGGCTGCGAATATACATGCTTGGGAACACAGAGCTTTATTTTCTGCTTCTTTAGACAATTTGCAAAGAATGGTCGTGGGTTGATTCTTTATTGACTAAATCTAACGTCATCTAGCTGGCTGATAGTTTAATCTCCAAATCTCTGGGCGAAAGATCAAAACTTGTCTTGGACAATCAGCTCACTGGATGACGTAAGAGCATCTACGACCAAGGTCAACAAATTACGTAGATCATCGCACGGACTATGAAACAGACATAGATATGCACATTCCGATCAACAGAACATCACTGATGGATCTTCAAAAGCTACTCATAGCTCACATAATCCACATATCATGGGGCAGGTTCTAACTAGATGCATAAATAACTAGAGATTAACAACGGAGATGGCAGAGATTCACCACTTCCTCGCCGGGCCTTTGCTCCTCCGGTCGCCGGTCCAGCTGTAGGAGTCGGCAGCAGGTGCAGGACAATTGGAGTCATTGGAGCTGGAGCCGTGGTAGTTGCCGTCATCGTTGGTGTCCTCGGAGAGGACGATGAGGCCCTTCATCCGTCGGACGGCCCTGTCCTGCTCCCGCTTGAGGTTGGACACGTGCTCTGATGTCGACATGCAGTAAATATGATCACACCACTTAAGTGTCTGAGCAACATACCGGTTGCCGCCGAACCATAGGAGGGCAGATATGATCCATCTATATCAACGAAAAAATAGCGCGCTATTTTGCTGTTATAGCGCCGTTACAACGTATTTGAAGAGGGAAACACTATGTTTTAGCAAATGCGGCTGCTACGACGCTAATCACGTTATTCTATTCTCTACTAATGTGAATTCTAATGTCCATTATCTGTTCTGGGTGGTTCCAATAGTGCAACGGTGCATCATTGTTGGTCTAGATTTAGCAAAGGTGCCATCTTTCTAGCTCTGTCGTGTAAGATTGTAATCCGATGCTATCAGTAACTATGAAGTTGACCACTTATGGTGAACAATTGTTGTTGTAAATCCATCTACTTCATATAGGTGTGTGATGATCAGTGGAGGAATTGTGATATACGTATGACATATTTCCTTTAGCTTTTCGTGGTGTATTTTTTTTCTTTTTTGTTTGATGGGGAGGGGCAGAGGGCTTACTAAGCGACGAGAGATATCTGTTGAGGACATAAGTGAGAGAGATAGACATGCAATATAGCACACTAGGGGTTGGGACATGTGGCTGCGGTCGGGACGTCAAAGGATTCTACATTTTTTCCACAAGCATGATCACTACTAGTTCTTTAAAAAGAACCGACATTGATACTTGAGTATGACTTCATTTCTTTCTGAAAACGCACATTGATACTTGTGTATGACAAGGTGCTAATAATATAAGCAATACAAGATAAAGCAAGACACTCATCAAAAAATAATAAAACACATAATTCATTATTCCATTGCCAAATAGTACACTCATTGAAATACTTGTAGATTCATCACACTACTACATATATGAGTAAACAATATAATTCAGGCATGCCCACATAGACTACATAGCATTATTAATGCATGGCGATCGATATCACACTTGCTCACATTATTCAATTGATTATAGACTTTAATAATAATTGCACAAATGGTAAACCCATCCATGCAAGGCAGGCTAGCTAGCCAATGTATGGTGCAGGAGGAACGACCACCCATGTATTAGGAACCGGGCCGACATCGTTGTAAATGATAACGCGTTCTTGGTCTTGTGGCGGTGGGGATGGAGCCTCTCCTGGAGGGAGTACTCGGGCAATTCTAATATCAGGCCTCTCCCGATGGATGATCTGAACTGCTTCATTCAGTTCAGTACCAATCAGACCCGGCCACGATTCAGGCACCGGACCAGGCATGTCTACCCTGATCATGCACTAACCCGAGCCTTCCTCCCTTTCAAAACTGTTAATTAAGAAAGAGCATAAGTAATTGAGAAATACATAGATAATCAAGAGAAACATGCATGGTGTTTTGGTTTTATTATAATAACAGTAATAATAATAATATGCCATGATAATCTCTTGTATTAACTCATAAAGGGGTGGGAAACATGCTCTAAGCCTAGGAAGATGTCATAACCGAAGGCATTATCTGCCAACCAAACAAGTAATCAGTCTACTGAAATATTTAATGGAATGCAATAATAAAAAAATACATGCCAAGCTTCAGGGAAGAAGAGACTGCTATACCTAATAGAACCTTAGCTTTTCTCGTGGTGATGATATTGTGTTCGAGGTACGTGTGTGTATAAATAAATACAAATGTATGAGTGCACACCCATTTGTGTACTTACGCCATGTCAATTATAACAATGCATGTATTTTGTTCATAGTTAATTAATAAGAAGCATCAGTATATGCACTCCTTGTCGAAATTAACAATGTGGGTGATAACAATGCAATCATTTGTCTTCATTAACTAAGAGCCATCAGCATATCCACTGCTTGTCGAGATTCACGATGTTGATGACAAGAATCCATGCATTTTACTTCATTGATTAAGAAACATCAAGATATCACCCTTTTGTTGAGAGAATGATGTCGATGACACAATAATGCATGCATAAGCGTGTAAGTTGAAGTAGCATGTACGTATTTGATTTTTTATGTATGTATGCAGAGCATATCCACATGTAGAAACATGTGTGTTAAAGGTGCATCTTATTGCAACATACTTTTGCTATAGTTATAATTTTTCAACACAGATTATTATCCCATTGATACAGAAAAGTCATCACGACAAATTGCTTTGGATCTGCGAGTTATATAGAGGTATCACTGTGGATTAATAGGAAATAATGCATCATTGCGTGTTTTTAGAAAGAATCGAAGTCATGCTCAAGTATCAATGCCAGTTCTTTTTAAAGAATTGGTAGTGATCAGGCTTGTGAAAAATACGCAGAATCGTTTGACGTCCCGACCGCAGCCGCATGTCCCAATCCCTTGTGTGCTATCTTGTCTGTCTCTACATCTCTCTCACTTAGGTCTTGAATGGATATCTCGAGTCGCTTAGTAAGCCCGCTGCCCCTTCCTGTCGAAAAACAAAAAAAGAAAATAAAAATACACCACGAAAAGCCATTATTCAAAGATTTTACCAAATTCAAAGCTTGTCCTCGATATTCAAAAGTATTTCACCAAATTTAATATATTCAAACCAAAATTCAAAGTTAATTCATGATATTTAACAAAGTTACTAAATTGAAACATTAGTCACAGAATTCAAATATAGTTAATGTGATTATCGAAAATGCTTCATTATATTCCAATCATGCTCCAGATATTCAAAAAAGTTAACTAATTATAATATTAAAAAAAGTTCATGGAATTCAAATCTTGTTCATCATGTATAATAAAAGTTTACCAAATTTAAAATCTCATTCAATTTAGTTTTTTGGAAAAAGATCAACAAATTCAAATATTGTGCATGAAATTCTAATTTATTTATGGATATTTAAAATAGTTCACAAAATTCAAATCGCGTTCATGATATCTCCTAAGTAATCACCAAATTCCAATCTTTTTCACGATGTTCAAGAACTGTTCATTAAATGCAAAGTCTTCAACATTTGATTCAAATTGTGTTCATGACACTTTAGTATTTTTCACTAAACTCAAGTATTATTCATGAAATTAAAATTTAGTCCATTATATTTAAGAAAGTTAACGATGAAAAGAAAGATCAAAGAAACAACGGGCTGCGAATATACACGCTTGGGAACACAGAGCTTTATTTTCTGCTTCTTTAGACAACTTGCAATGAATGGTCGTGGGTTGGTTCTTTATTGACAAAATCTAACGTCATCTAGCTGGCTGATAGTTTAATCTCCAAATCTCTGGGAGAAAGTTCAAAACTTGTCTTGGACATCAGCTCGCTGGATGACGTAAGAGCATCTGCGACCAAGGTCAACAAATTATGTAGATCATCGCACGGACTATGAAACAGACATAGATATGCACATTCCGATCAACAGAACATCACTGATGGATCTTCAAAAGCTACTCATAGCTGACATAATCCACATATCATGGGGCAGGTTCTAACTAGATACATAAATAACTAGAGATTAACAACGGAGATGGCGGAGATTCACCACTTCCTCGTCGGGCCTTTGCTCCTCCGGTCGCCGGTGCAGCTGTAGGCGTCAGCAGCAGGTGCAGGACAATTGGAGTCGTCGGAGCTGGAGCCGTGGTAGTTGCCGTCGTCGGCGGTGTCCTCGGAGAGGACGATGAGCCCCTTCATTCGTCGGACGACCCTGTCCTGCTGCCGCTTGAGCTTGGACACGTGCTCTGATGTCGACATGCAGTAAATATGATCACACCACTTAAGTGTCTGAGCAACATACCGGCTGCCGCCGAACCATAGGAGGGCAGATATAATCCATCTATATCAACGAAAAGATATTTCGCTATTTTGCTGTTATAGCGCCGTTAGACCGTATTTGAAGAGGGAAACACTACGTTTTAGCAAATGCGGCTGCTACGACTCAAGAAATGATAGACGAAGACAGGTCTGAGCCATCGTTCCTTTATTTTTCGGTCTAATCATCTTATTTGCTAACTAAAATTCAACAAATTTCCCGTCTCAATAAAGTTTATCTCAATTAACAGTTAATCTACATGGATGGATGGAATTACCATTTTCAAAATAATTACGGGGTGGACATGTTCGGACCGCAAATTGGTCGTTCATGACAACAGTGAGATGTGGAGTTTTTTTTTGCGGGGAAAATTCTTGTATTAGTCAAACAATTGGATTACAGTCAAATTCACAAAGTTTTATGACCTCATCAGGTCCTGACCTAACCAAAAAGCTGTGCGGCTCTAAACCCTACCATAACTTGCCATAGAGTGGCTTATGTTGTTTTGAGTGCGACGTATATAAGTAATACTAGTATTTCGCTCAAGCAGTTTCCTTTGGATCCCCCTAGTCCCCTAGATCAAGAAGGAGTTTCTTGACCTATCAATTTCTTAGCTTCTCAACAAATTGACGGCCTTGTTAGACTTAACCTTGTTGTTTAGGTGATTACTTCACGTTTATTTGTGTTCGCGTGACACTAGTTGTAGGCAGAGGGGGCGAATCGGCAGAGAGCACAACACAAAGGGATGGAGTGTGCAGTGCAGCGGACGGATTGGCAGCCATTAGTTTGAGTATATACATGCATGCGTTGTTAGGATTAGTCAAGTGTGATCCAACGAACAAAGCACGTAGTGGACATGTGGCAAACGTGTAGCTAGTGTGGTTGTGTGCCTAATCTGCATAAAGTTTGTTAGTACCGGCCGGCTGCATGGATGCTTTCTCGCTGGGTCTTCCGGCCGTTGTGGAGACGCAATACAAGCCCAGGACCTGTGCATGCGTGTAGTTAGTGGAGAGTACTAATCGGATCAGCCGCTGTGTG
>NC_053027.1:575738695-575772285 GCF_003073215.2 Triticum urartu | reverse complement strand
TTTCTTTCCTATTCCTACTCTATTTCTTGTCCCCTACCCCAAGAAACCCCCTCCCCTCACCAATATAAATACCCCTCTACCCCCCCTCTCCTCACACCAAAACCCCAAGCCCCTCCACTCCTAAGCCGCAGAAAGCAGCAGCGCGCAGCCCCAAGCCGCCGCCGCCCTTAGCCGCCGCCGCCTAGCCGCCGCCGCCGCCCTAGCCGCCGCCGCCCGGAGCCCGCCTCCCGAGGTAGCCGCGCCTCTCTTTTTCTTCCCCGGTCCGGTTTTTCCTAAAAGAACCGTTCCGTTTTCTCTCCGATTCTTTTCTTTTTCTTCCGGTTTTTGTTTCGGTTTTCTTTTCCGAAAACCCTAGATCGGTTTTCGTTCTTCTATCGGACCGTTCGTCCCAACGAACGTGATCACCGATTGTTCCCAGTTAGCGACTTCCGTTCGTTTAACCGTTCTTCATTTTCTTTTTCGTCGGATTTATTCCGCGATCGTGATCTCACATCCGATCTTCGTTCTAGTCTTTCTTCTCGCTCGTTTATCGGAATCAGGTGATTCAAATGCCTGGAGTTTCGTTTCGAAACCGCTGTTCCGTCTAATCAACTTAAACAAGTTTTTGCCCCGGTAAAATTTGACCTAGTTTCAACTTTCTAGAACCGAGTTGTTTTCTTCCGCCGTTTGTTTTCCGTTTCTTTGTTCGGTTCGTTCCTTCTTTGCAACCGGAGTTCTTAAGTTGAACTTCTGGTTCGTTCTCTTGTTCGAGTTTTACCTGTGCATTAGATGAGTACTTATTGTGTGCTTGTTGTTTGTCTGCGATAGATCACCAGGATTGCGCCGCTTGTTACTTCGAAACCCTAGGTCTCGCGGATCATCAGCAAGGCAAGTAACACTTTGATCATACCTTTTCTACAACCCATGTTTTATTGCATTAGATCAATCCTCTCACATTGCATTGATTAGGATCTAATTAAATTGTGGGATGGGAAGTAGATGAGGTAGTACCTATCACCTGTATTATTATGAAACCTTTGGGAGTTACTTCTACGTTTGCTTATTATGCCATGCTATGCTAGTAGACGTGGATTGGGTGAGTGATATTCCATGACAGATGTGAGTTGATAATTTTAATGGTTTATCTAAGGTGGCAACTTAAACACACATCTGGGTGGATTGAGGCACCTGATGTCTATCAGGACTTGCCTGTTTTACTTTGGACCGCCACCAAGGCTCAAAGGGATCATAAGATCTTTCATGCCAGAAACTTCCGTGTGCAGCCACAAGCCATTATGGGCTCTGGCATAGTTGACTAAGTTGTGCGAACTCTTACAATGGTAGACTAGCATATTTAAGGGATGTAGGTGTACCGGTCTACCCGATCGTAAGGTGCTAGCGCTTCTGAAAGGCTATGCCTCGGTCATCCGTTTCTCAAACACCATGTAGTGCGAGAAATCCAACGGAGGCGATCGAGTCTTGTGGGGAAAAGTGCGCAAACCTCTGCAGAGTGTACAAACTAATCATGATTAGCCGTGTCCCCGGTCATGGACAACTTGAGTATCTAGTACTTGAATATCATGTGAATCTCAACATGTTACTTCTAATTAATGTTGTTGGGTTTTAATTGTTCACTTAATTGGGATCGGAATGCTGTCAACCATTCTCGATGTTTCACAACCACCATGATAGTTAAATAAATTTATTCCTTTGCAGTAGGGAAAAACTGGCTTTACGCAAAAACTGTAACCATAGAGCTTTCCACCAGCCATATATGCATATAGTATAGCTGTTTCATTCCATTACTCTCTATGTGTTACATTGCCAGCATATTCCATGTGCTGACCCGTTTTCGGGCTGCAACTTCTCATGTTGCAGACTTTTCAGACGACGAGTAAGGTGCTTTTAGGTCGTGGTTCTATACTCAGTGATGCCGTTGGAGTTGATGGACCCATTTATCTTCGGAGTCTTCCGCTGTTATCATTATTAGATGGCCTTAAACCATATTTTATTGTAATAAGTTCCCTTTGAGACAACAAAGTAATAAGTGTGTGATTGCCACTCTGCTATAAACCCTTCGATGTACTGTGTGGTGTCAGCATTACTTATCCAGGGATGACACCCGAGCACAGTAGACTTGATCCATTCGGGTCGGGTCGCCACAGAGATGGTATCAGAGCACACGCTGACTGTAGGACACGACCACTAAGTTAAAGCCATAGATCACCATTCTCTTCTCACTTTCTAACTCCTCATCTTTTCTACTCTTTTAGGATGACGCACGCGAAGATTAAGTACGCTCAACCGGATGAAGGCACACCATTTGGATTTCACTTGAAGGAAGTCACCAAGTACCTGAACATTGGATTACCAAGCTTCACGGGAACCTTCAACGCCACTCTTCCTGAAGAGGAGCGCTGGAAGATTCAAGCTCACGTTCCGGGAAGGACATTTGCGCCAATCACGAAGCCTATAGATAGAGTTTTCAATGCACCAACCTGGAGTCTGGGAAGGAGCATGGCAGCTCATATCACCATAGGACGCATTGGAGAAGTTTATCAAGAAGACCTCAAGGACACTATCTACCAGATTTGCGGACGCCGAGATGAACAATGGGAGTTAGTCAGCACCAAGAAGGATAGATCCATTGCATCTTTCATCCAGGAGTTAAACCAGCACATTCGACGCCACGAGAACCAGATGTGCAATGATATGATAGAGTTGAAGAATGCAAAGGCAAGGATCATCGAGCTAGAAGGAGAAATGAAGTCTACACGCAAGGACTACATGGATGAGATCGTAGCTCTAGCAAGGCACAATGGCGATCTTAAGCAGGAGATTGGAGAACTCAAGAGGAAGTTAGCATCCACGGAAGAAGACGAGTACATCGCATGTCCGGACAACTACATCATCATCGATGACACCGATTCGGATCCAAGTGAACCCGACTTTGAAGACGAAGCTGGAGCAGATATCATGGAGTCTTCCACCGGTTCAAATTTCTAGATGACCACCAAATAGTAGTAGTATTCCCCCATGTAAACATTATAGTCGAGCACTTTTGCGATAATTAGACCATTTGTAAGCCCTTGTTTGATTGAATGAAGTGATTTTGTGTGCATTTGCTCATGTGCATTTGGGTAGTGTTTTCCCTTTAGACCCCCTCTATTCTTAATTCTCGTCTTTTCTAAACCCTCAGATGCCTCCGAGACGTGACAATGGATTTCCACCGGAGCTCACTCAGTTGATCCAGCAACAGAATCAATTGATGCAGATGTTAGTCCAGAACCAGCAGAACAACAACAACAACCCACCACCACCACCACTTGTTGACCATTTAGCTCGTTTCCTTAGGCTAAATCCGCCGGTGTTTTCTAGTAGCACCGAGCCGATAGTAGCAGACGATTGGCTCCGCAAGATAGGAAGGGAGTTGACCACTGCAGGATGCACGGATGGTGAGAAAGTGAAGTTTGCCGCACATCAGCTTGACGGACCCGTGGCAGCATGGTGGGAGAATTTCACAGCCACTTACCCAGTTGACACTGTCACATGGGATCAGTTCCAGCAAGCTTTCCGCACTGCCCATGTTTCAGCAGGAGCTATGGCCATAAAGAAGCGTGAGTTTCGCAACTTACGCCAAGGAAGAAGGATCAAGTATGTATCCCGGCATGTGCCAAACAGGACACAAGTAAATTCCTTATCAGGAGTTGTGCAGGAGGAAGTACCAGTGGTAAAGGATTTTCCTGATGTATTTCCTGAGGAATTGCCAGGCATGCCACCGGATAGAGACATTGAGTTTTTGATTGAGTCATTGCCAGGCACTGGGCCAATATCAAAGAGACCATATAGGATGCCAGCAAAGGATTTGGTGGAAATTAAGAACCAGATTAAGGAGTTATTGGATAAAGGTTACATTCGCCCAAGTTCTTCGCCTTGGGGATCACCCGTACTTCTAGTGGAAAAGAAGGATGGATCATTAAGGATGGTTGTAGATTATCGGGGATTGAATGAAGTAACCATCAAGAATAAGTACCCACTGCCAATGATCAACGATCTGTTTGATCGGTTGCAAGGAGCTAAAGTGTTTTCCAAGATCGATTTGCGATCAGGGTACCATCAATTGAAGATTCGGGAGCAGGACATACCTAAGACAGCATTCACCACGAGATATGGACTGTATGAGTATACCGTTATGTCATTTGGATTGACTAACGCACCTGCCTATTTTATGAACCTGATGAACAAAGTGTTTATGGAGTTTTTGGATAAGTTCGTCGTAGTGTTCATTGATGGCATCCTGGTTTATTCAAAGAATGAAGAGGAGCATAAGGAACATTTGCATTTGGTTTTGTAGAAACTAAGGGAACATTAGTTATACGCCAAATTCAGCAAATGTGAGTTTTGGTTGAAGGAAGTTGGATTCCTCGGACACGTTATATCCGGAGAAGGTATAGCAGTTGACCCCACTAAGGTTGAGACCGTAACCGAATGGGAATCACCAATGACAGTTGGAGAGATCCGGAGTTTTCTTGGACTCGCAGGATACTACCGGAGATTCATTGAGAACTTTTCAAAGATTGCAAAGCCTATGACGGAGTTGTTGAAGAAGGATACTAAGTTCAAATGGACTGAGGAGTGTGAGGCTAGTTTCCAGGAGTTGAAGAAACGTTTGGTTACCTCACCAGTATTGATTTTGCCAGATCAGACCAAGGATTATGAGGTGTATTGCGACGCTTCACGTCGAGGAGTTGGAGCAGTGCTTATGCAGGAAGGGAGAGTTGTTTCGTATGCTTCACGACAACTGAAGCCTCATGAGTTGAATTATGCCACGCATGATTTGGAGTTAGCAGCTGTAGTGCATGCATTGAAAACTTGGAGACATTTCCTCATTGGAAATCATTGTGAGGTGTACACGGACCACAAGAGTTTGAAGTACATTTTCACGCAGAAGGAGTTGAACCTCAGACAAAGGAGATAGTTGGAGCTCATCAAGGATTATGACATGAGATTGCATTACCATCCCGGAAAAGCTAATGTAGTAGCTGACGCATTGAGCCGTAAGAGCCATGTCAATACTCTAATGACGGGGAAAATACCCAAGGAGTTAGCAGAAAACCTTCGTGAGCTATGCTTGGAAATAGTTCCGAGAGGCTATGTAGCAGCATTGGAGATTCAGTCAACATTGATGGATAAAATCAGAGAAGCCCAGAAATCTGACAAGGAGATTGCTACTATAAAAGAGAAATTGAGCGAAGGAAAAGCAAAGGGATTTCCTTAGGATGAACACGATACCCTATGGTTTGAGGACCGTGTTTATGTGCCCAATGACCCGGAGATCAGGAAGTTGATTTTGCAGGAGGCACATGATTCACCGTATTCGATTCACCCAGGGAATACCAAGATGTATTTGGATTTAAAGGAAACATTCTGGTGGACCGGAATGAAGAAGGATATTGCAGCCTATGTAGCAGTTTGTGACGTATGTCAGAGAGTAAAGGAAGAACATCAGAAGCCAGCAGGATTGTTACAACCATTGCCAATACCCGAATGGAAGTGGGATAAGATAGGCATGGATTTTATCACAGGACTACCCAGGACAAAAGCAGGTTATGACTCGATATGGGTAGTAGTTGATCGTTTGACAAAGGTAGCACATTTTATTCCAGTTAAGACCACTTACACCAGTGCTAAGTTGGCAAAGATATACATGACTAGGATCATTTGTTTGCATGGAGTTCCGAGGAGTATCGTATCAGATAGAGGAACCCAATTTACCTCAAAGTTTTGGAATCAGTTGCATGAGACTTTAGGAACCAGATTAGAGTTCAGCACAGCTTTTCATCCGCAGACAGATGGACAGACCGAGAGAGTCAATCAGATTTTGGAAGATATGCTGAGAGCTTGTGCACTAGATTATGGATCTAGTTGGGACGATAACTTGCCGTATGTGGAGTTTTCCTACAACAATAGCTATCAAACCAGTTTGAAGATGGCACCTTTCGAAGCTTTATACGGAAGGAGGTGCAGGACACCGTTGTCATGGGACGAAGTTGGAGACCATCAATTCTTTGGACCAGATTTGATTAAGGAGTCTGAACGGAAAGTTAAGTTGATTCGCGATAGGCTCAAGGTAGCCCAGTCCAGGCAGAAGAGCTACGCAGACTCTAAACGCAAGGAGACAGTTTATGAAATCGGAGACAGAGTTTATCTTCGAGTATCCCCACTTCGTGGAGTTAAGCTCTTTGGAGTTAAGGGAAAATTAGCACCGTGTTTCGTTGGACCGTATAAGATCTTGCAACGTATGGGAGAAGTCGCTTATAAGTTGGAATTACCAGAGGGACTGTCAGGAGTTCATGACGTATTCCATGTTTCTTAGCTGAAGAAATGTCATGCCGAGATGGCGGAGGTACCGCTAAAAGATACCGTGCCACTCGAAGCCATTCAGTTGAAAGACGACTTAACGTATGAGGAGAAGCCAGTCAAGATTCTCGATTATGCCAGCAGAGTTACTCGCAGCAAGGTTATCAAATTTTGCAAAGTTCAGTGGAACCACCACTCAGAGGATGAAGCCACCTGGGAAAGAGAAGAAGATTTGCTCAAGGACCACCCTCACCTATTTTCTAGCCAACCCGAATCTCGAGGGCGAGATTCATCCTAAGGGGGGTAGGTTTGTAACATCCCAAATTTTCAATTTGGAATGTTATGCATTAGATCATCATGCATATCATATTTTCTTGCATTTTGGTCGATCCTAGAAATTTCACGCAACTCAAGGACCTTCGGAGAGAGTTGGAGATTTCGTTATTTTCATATTTGAGAGTTTTCTGAAATTTGAAAAGAGGATCATTTGATTTATTTATTTCATCTTCAATTATTTTTCCGATATTAAAAAAATATAAGAGAGGGAATAATATGACTTTCCCAAATTTAGGAAAAATGAAGATTTAATGAATAAGTCAAATTTTGGTTTGCCGGAGTTTATTTGCATTTCATTTGGATAGGGAAAAAATGCGCGTATTCGAAAATTGCATTTTAGGCCCGGAGAAAAGTTCATTTTGTTCGACTCATTTTTAGGAGTCGGGGAAAATTTACTTTAGATTTTTTTTTGAGTTCATTTAGATTTTCTTTTCTGTGTTTTTCTGCGCGCGAAACCGATTAAAAAAAATAAAATAAAAAATCTTGCAGCGCCCTAGGCCAAGGCCCAGCCAGCAGCCGACCGGCCAGGCCATCGCCCGCGCCGCGCGCGCCAGGCGCCAGGAGGCCGCCGCCGCCGCCCCTTTTGGAGTCCTAGTAGGACTTTAGTCCTACTCTGTTTCCTCTTTTTCTTTCCTATTCCTACTCTATTTCTTGTCCCCTACCCCAAGAAACCCCCTCCCCTCACCAATATAAATACCCCTCTACCCCCCCTCTCCTCACACCAAAACCCCAAGCCCCTCTCCTCCTAAGCCGCAGCAAGCAGCAGCGCGCAGCCCCAAGCCGCCGCCGCCCTTAGCCGCCACCGCCGCCGCCCTAGCCGCCGCCCAGAGCCCGCCTCCCGAGGTAGCCGCACCTCTCTTTTTCTTCCCCGGTCCGGTTTTTCCTAAAAGAACCCTTCCATTTTCTCTCTGATTCTTTTCTTTTTCTTCCGGTTTTTGTTTCGGTTTTCTTTTCCGAAAACCCTAGATCGGTTTTCGTTCTTCTATCGGACCGTTCGTCCCAACGAACGTGATCACCGATTGTTCCCGGTTAACGACGTCCGTTCGTTTAACCGTTCTTTGTTTTCTTTTTCGTCGGATTTATTCCGCGATCGTGATCTCAGATCCGATCTTCGTTCTAGTCTTTCTTCTCGCTCGTTTATCAGAATCAGGTGATTCAAACGCCTGGAGTTTCATTTCGAAACCGCCGTTCCGTCTAATCAACTTAAACAAGTTTTTGCCCCAGTAAAATTTGACCTAGTTTCAACTTGCTAGAACCGAGTTGTTTTCTTCCGCCGTTTGTTTTCTGTTTCTTTGTTCGGTTCGTTCCTTCTTTGCAACCGGAGTTCTTAAGTTGAACTTCTGGTTCGTTCTCTTGTTCGAGTTTTACCTGTGCATTAGATGAGTACTTATTGTGTGCTTCTTGTTTGTCTGCGATAGATCACCCAGATTGCGCCGCTTGTTACTTCGAAACCCTAGGTCTCGCGGATCATCAGCAAGGCAAGTAACACTTTGATCATACCTTTTCTACAAACCATGTTTTATTGCATTAGATCAATCCTCTCACATTGCATTGATTAGGATCTAATTAAATTGTGGAATGGGAAGTAGATGAGGTAGTACCTATCACCTGTATTATTATTAAACCTTTGGGAGTTACTTCTACGTTTGCTTATTATGCCATGCTATGCTAGTAGACGTGGATTGGGTGAGTGATATTCCATGACAGATGTGAGTTGATAATTTTAATGGTTTGTCTAAGGTGGCAACTTAAACACACATCTGGGTGGATTGAGGCACCTGATGTCTATCAGGACTTGCCTGTTTTACTTGGGACCGCCACCCAGGCTCAAAGGGATCATAAGATCTTTCATGCTAGAAACTTCCGTGTGCAGCCACAAGCCATTATGGGCTCTGGCATAGTTGACTAATTTGTGCGAACTCTTACAGTGGTAGACTAGCAGATGTAGGGGATGTAGGTGTACGGGTCTACTCGATCGTAAGGTGCTAGCGCTTCTGAAAGGCTATGTCTCGGTCATCCGTTTCTCAAACACCGTGTAGTGCGAGAAATCCAACGGAGGCGATCGAGTCTTGTGGGGAAAAGTGCGCAAACCTCTGCAGAGTGTACAAACTAATCATGATTAGCTGTGTCCCCGGTCATGGACAACTTGAGTATCTAGTACTTGAATATCATGTGAACCTCAACATGTTACTTCTAATTAATGTTGTTGGGTTTTAATTTTTCACTTAATTGGGATCGGAATTCTGTCAACCATTCTCGATGTTTCACAACCACCATGATAGTTAAATAAATTTATTCCTTTGCAGTAGGGAAAAACTGGCTTTATGCAAAAACTGTAACCATAGAGCTTTCCACCAGCCATATATGCATATAGTATAGTTGTTTCATTCCATTACTCTCTATGTGTTACATTGCCAGCATATTCCATGTGCTGACCCGTTTTCGGGCTGCAACTTCTGATGTTGCAGACTTTTCAGACGACGAGTAAGGTGCTTTTATGTTGTGGTTCTATACTCAGTGATGCCGTTGGAGTTGATGGACCCATTTATCTTCCGAGTCTTCCGCTATTATCATTATTAGATGGCCTTAAGCCATATTTTATTGTAATAAGTTCTCTTTGAGACAACAAAGTAATAAGTGTGTGATTGCCACTCTGCTAAAATCCTTCGATGTACTGTGTGGTGTCAGCATTCCTGATCCAGGGATGACACCCGAGCACAGTAGACTTGATCCATTCGGGTCGGGTCGCCACAGGACATGTACAAGACAGCTTTTCGATGCCCTGGTTTCCTTGGTTTATTCGAGTGGACAGTGATGACATTCGGATTAAAAAATGCTGGCGCCACATATCAAAGGGCTATGAATTTGATTTTTCATGATTTACTCGGTGTCATACTTGAAGTTTATATTGATGATATTGTTGTCAAATCGGATGCTTTTGAATCTCACTTGGCCGATTTGCGTTTAGCTTTTGAAAGAATGAAAAAGTATGGACTGAAGATGAATCTTTTGAAGTGTGCTTTCGGCGTGTCAGCTGGCAAGTTTTTGGGCTTCATTATTCATGAAGATGGTATAGAGATTGATCCCAAAAAGATAGAGGATATACAGAAAGTGGAGGCTCCAACATGCAAGAGAGATATGCAAAAGTTCCTTGGCAAGGTCAATTATTTGAGAAGGTTCATAGCTAATCTATCAGGGAAAGTTGATGCATTTACTCCTATCCTTCAGTTAAAGAATGATGCTGATTTCACTTGGGGGGCAAAACAGCAAGAAGCATTTGATATGATCAAGAATTATTTGTGCACTCCTCCGATGATGAGAGCACCCAAGCATAGGGAACCCTTCAGACTTTACATTGCAGCAGAGGAAGGAGTTATTGGTGCTGTTCTAACTCAAGAGACCGAAGGAAAAGAGCATGCCATCACTTATTTGAGCCGCCGCTTATTAGACGCAGAGACAAGGTATACATTTATTGAGAAATTATGTCTATGCTTATATTATGCTTGCACAAAACTGAGACATTATTTAGTGCCGAGTGCTTGTGTAGTAGCTTGTCAAACCGATGTCATTAAATACATGTTGCGTAGGCCAATTCTTAGTGGTAGAATTGGCAAGTGGGCTTATGCTTTGATTGAATATGATTTGGCTTATGAATCTCTAAAATCCATGAAAGGCCAAATTGTTGCTAATTTCATTGTTGAACATCAGATTAATGACAAGAATGATGTTGATATGAACCTTGTTTCATTAGTACCATGGAGATTATACTTTGATGGTTCAGTTTGTAGCAATGGCCAAGGTGTTGGTATTGTTTATATATCTCCTCATGGTGCTATTTTTGAAGCCTCATGCCGCTTAGAATATTTTTGCACAAACAATCAAGCCGAATATGAAGCATTGTTATTCGGCCTAGAAATATTACTTGCTATAGGTGTTACACATATTGAGGCTTATGGTGATTCGTTACTAGTGGTGCAGCAAATATCCAAAGTCTTTCAATGTTTGGACGAATCACTTAATGTTTATCTTGATAAATGTCTAGATATAATCTCTACTTTGGATTGTTTTAGCATTGCACATATATCTAGACATGACAACTGCAAAGCAAATGAGTTGGCACAGCAAGCATCTGGATACCATGTTGATCATGGCATGTTTCATATTTCTCAAAGTCCGATGTCTTGTCTTACCAGTATAGAAGAGGCCGAACCAGAACCCACTGATTCGGTCATTAACAAAAAATCTAGTGCAGGTGACAATTCCGACTGGAGGAAGCCCATCGTTGCTTACTTACGTAATCCGAGCGAAAGGGTGGATAGGGCTGTTCGGCATATGGCTTTTAAATATACTATGAGGGATGATGATCTTTATCGCCGAACAGTTGATGATGTTCTTTTAAAGTGCTTGGATGAGGACCAAGCAAGAGTTGCTATGGGAGAGGTACATGAAGGCATTTGTGGTACTCACTAGTCGGCTCCCAAGATGAAATGGTTATTACGACGTGCTGGGTTTTATTGGCCGACCATGATTAATGATTGCTTCAGATATTATAAAGGGTGCGAAGCTTGTCAAAAATTTGGTGATATTCAATTGGCTCCTGCTGCTATGTTGCATCCTATTTGGTGGCAACTGATTATTTTACTAAGTGGTCTGAAGCAGTACCTCTCAAGAACATGACGCATACAGAGGTAATTCAATTCATAACCGAGCACATTATTCATAGATTCGGTATTCCTCAAACGTTACTACAGATCAAGGTTCATCTTTTATGTCACACCAAGTCAGAGAGTTTGCCGAATCTTATAACATAAAGTTGCTCAATTCCTCCCCATATTATGCCCAAGCTAATGGACAAGCTGAGTCTAGCAATAAAATTTTAATCAAGCTCATCAAGAAGAAGATTGAGGATAATCCAAGGAGATGGCATGACTTGTTGTCTGAGGCATTATGGGCACATAGAATCTCAAGGCATGGTGCTACGAAAATGACTCCATATGAGCTAGTATATGGTCAGGAGGCTGTTTTACCGGTGGAGGTAAATTTGAATGCTTTGAGAATAGCCAAACAAAATGATTTATTGGCAGTAGACTTTTATAACTTGATGATGGACAATATTGATGAGGTTGCCGATAAACGTTTGGCTACTTTAAAGGCCATAGAGAGAGATAAGTTGAGGGTGGCGAGAGCTTACAATAAGAAAGTCAAGTTGAAGAATTTTCAAGTTGGTGATCTCGTCTGGAAAATGATTCTACCGATTGGTTCAAGAGATAGAAAATTCGGGAAGTGGTCTCCAAGTTGGGAAGGTCCTTTTAGGATTACAAGAGTTGTTCCCGGAAATTCATATTTGATGGAGTCAATACAAGGGGCATTGTTACCTCGAGCTCTCAATGGCAAATATTTGAAGAAGTACCACCCGAGTGTGTGGCAGGAAGCCTAAGTAGGCAATGGCCGATATATGATTATCGCCCTTAGAACAAACATGGCGGATACATAATTGTCGCCCTGAGAAAAATAAATGGCCGATGGAGTGTTGACATCGTCCTTAGAACAAACACTATGCATATTATTTTTCGGCATGCAAGCTTTGCCGAAAAACAGGGGGGCATATGTTGACACCTGATTTTGGCAAGATACAGAGTGAAAGGGTTTTCAGCATAAGAAAGTTTCACATTGTCGAGTGGAACAACTTTGATATTTAGGCTATCGCCATTCGACCTCATCTTAGGGGCCGAAGATGTACTCCGAGTGACAGAATGCAGTGTTCCGAGTGCTTTTCGGCCAATTCTGCTTTCAGGACTAACTCGGATGAAGGAGCACTCTAAAGAAATTATCTTCGTCTCGTCGAGGCAATTGATTTTCATATATAAATCATCTTAATCCGAGTTCATATGCAAAAGTTATAGTCAATACGGTCTGGACAGGCCAGAGACCAAAATATTACGCTTGACGCCAGGCACATGTTGATGAGTGTCTGATGCAATGCGTGAGCAACTCGGCCCTCAAGACGGCCTTGAATTGAAAAACCTTCAACACGGAAAAGTTTCATCTCGTCGAGCCGATCGATTTTCATATATAATTAGTCTCAATCCGAGGTCGTATGAGGCCTGGAGAGACAAATCAAGATCAGGCTATGTTTTCAGTCGAAAAATCCGAGTAAAAAGTTTACCATCCGAGTGAAAGTTTGCTGACCGGATGAACATATTATTATACAAGTGGAAATATAATCATCCGAGTGGAAATATGGTCATCCAAGTGAAATTGTCCTCCAGGTGAATATATTCCGAGTGAAAAGATTATCATCGGGACGAAAACTTGCCGATCGAATAAGATAGTGCCTTCCGAGTGGAAATGTAGTCATCCGAGTGAAAATATAGTCATCCGAGTGAAAGATTGTCTTCCGAGTGAAAAGTCCAGTCGGACGATCCAAGTGAATGACTCTAATCCGTGTGGATGAGCTCGAATCCGAGTGAAACTGAACATATGCCTGAAAGTTTATCAAGATGACCTCGGATGAAAAGGTGTTCAATACGGAAGTTGTGCGTATCATCAAGACGGTAAACTTTTATTTTGGAGTCATCATCATCAGAGATAGTATATAGCCTACAAATTCACTACGAGACTCAGATAATCCAGTCTACTGCAAGACCGAGTCCGACTGGGAGATAAAGATGACCTCGAAAAGTACTCAAGATGGCCTTATTTGAAAAAGTGATCAACATGAGAGTTGTTCGTATCGTCGAGGCGCACAAGTTTGATATTTGGGCCGTCTTGATCGGAGATCATATGCAAGCCCGGCGGCCCGCGCAAGAAGGAAGACAGAGTTTGGGCCAGATTCAGACTGAATCCGAGTTGGAATAGAATTAGGACTCTAGGACGTGAATTGATGTAATTTTTCTTGTAAGGAAAGCCTAGACGAATCCTTTACCTGTACGGGAAGTCCAGCCGCCTCTTATATATGTTGGGGGTGACGGCCGATTGAACAACACACAATTGAACAAATCAATATACTACTTTTTCATCTACGTTTTATCTCTCCACCGTTTTCTCTATCTCGTTCTTCGCTGTTCTTCGTTTGAGAGCTGGGAATCCCGAGGCTCTAGGGGCGAGCGAATCGACCTAGGGCAGCCCATAGCCGCCGCACTCCCTGACGGGGTCCCTCCCGGGGGTGTGGGTTTTTCGGGTCTGCAAAAGCGCCCGTCGACTGTCTTGCGTACCGCGCTGTCGGTCGGGTCTCCTTCGACGTGAGCTGCGGTGCATCACCCCCGGTGTCGAGGGTACACGTGACATGTTCGTGTGTCAACAGATATGTTTCTCGATTATGGAGGTGACAAAAAGGTTCATCGTAAAGGGTTACGTCGATGCAAGTTTTGACACTGATCTGGATGACTCTAAGTCTCGATCTAGATACATATTGAAAGTGGGAGCAATTAGCTAGAGTAGCTCCGTGCAGAGCATTGTAGACATAGAAATTTTCAAAATACATGTGGATCTGAATGTGGTAGACCCGTTGACTAAGATTCTCTCACAAGCAAAACATGATCACACCTTAGTACTCTTTGGGTGTTAATCACATAGCGATGTGAACTAGATTACTGAATCTAGTAAACCCTTTGGGTGTTGGTCACATGGCGATGTGAACTATGGGTGTTAATCACATGATGATGTGAACTATCGATGTTAATCACATGGTGATGTGATCTAGATTATTGACTCTAGTGCAAGTGGGAGACTAAAGAAAATATGCCCTAGAGGCAATAATAAAGTTATTATTTATTTCCTTATATCATGATAAATGTTTATTATTCATGCTAGAATTGTATTAACCGGAAACATAATACATGTGTGAATACATAGACAAACAGAGTGTCACTAGTATGCCTCTACTTGACTAGCTCGTTGATCAAAGATGGTTAAGTTTCCTAGCCATTGACATGGGTTGTCATTTGATTAACGGGATCACATCATTAGGAGAATGATGTGATTGACATGACCCATTCCGTTAGCTTAGCACCCGATCGTTTAGTATGTTGCTATTGCTTTCTTCATGACTTATACATGTTCCTATGACTATGAGATTATGCAACTCCCATTTGCCGGAGGAACACTTTGTGTGCTACCAAACGTCACAACGTAACTGGGTGATTATAAAGGAGCTCTACAGGTGTCTCCAAAGGTACATGTTGGGTTGGCATATTTCGAGATTAGGATTTGTCACTCCAATTGTCGGAGAGGTATCTCTGGGCCCTCTCGGTAATGCACATCACTTAAGCCTTGCAAGCATTGCATCTAATGAGTTAGTTGCGAGATGATGCATTATGGAACGAGTAAAGAGACTTGCCGCTAACGAGATTGAACTAGGTATTGGATACCGACAATCGAATCTCGGGCAAGTAACATACCGATGACAAAGGGAACAACGTATGTTGTTATGCGGTCTGACCGATAAAGATCTTCGTAGAATATGTAGGAGCTAATATGAGGATCCAGGTTCCGCTATTGGTTATTGACCGGAGACGTGTCTCGGTCATGTCTACATTGTTCTCGAACCCGTAGGGTTCGCACGCTTAAGGTTTCGATGACAGTTATATTATGAGTTTATGAGTTTTGATGTACCGAAGGAGTTCGGAGTCCCGGATGAGATCGGGGAAATGACGAGGAGTCTCGAAATGGTCGAGACGTAAAAATCGATATATTGGACGACTATATTCGGACATCGGAAAGGTTCCGAGTGATTCGAGTATGTTTCGGAGTACCGGAGAGTTACGGGAATTCGCCGAGAGAAGTATTGGGCCTTATTGGACCATAAGGGAAAGAGAGAGGGGCTGCCTAGGGCAGGCCGCGTGCCCTCCCCCCAAGGCCTAGTCCGAATTGGACTAGGGGGAGGGGCTGCGCCCCTTCCTTGTTTCCTACTCCTACTACATGGAAGGACTCGTAGTTGGACTAGAAAAGGGGGAATCCTACTCCCGGTGGGAGTAGGACTCCCCTAGGGCGTGCCATAGAGAGGGCCGGCCCTCCCCTCCTCCACTCCTTTATATACGGGGGCAGGGGGCACCCCATAGACACACAAGTTGATCCACGTGATCATATTCTTAGCCGTGTGCGGCGCCCCCTTCCACCATAGTTCTTAGGCGAAGCCCTGCGTCAGTAGTGCATCAAGATCGTCACCACGCCGTCGTGCTGACGGAACTCTTCCCCGACACTTTGCTGGATCGGAGTCCGGGGATCGTCATCGAGCTGAACGTGTGCTAGAACTCGGAGGTGCCGTAGTTTCGGTGCTTGATCGGTCGGGCCGTGGAGACGTACGACTACATCAACCAAACGCTTCCTTTGTCGATCTACAAGGGTACGTAGATCACACTCTCCCCTCTCGTTGCTATGCATCACCCCGATCTTGCGTGTGCGTAGGAATTTTTTTGACATTACTACGTTCCCCAACTGTGGCATCCGAGCCTGGTTTTCTGGTTTGATTATATATGCACGAGTAGAACACAAGTGAGTTGTGGGCGATATAAGTCATACTACTTACCAGCATGTCATACTTTGGTTCGGCGGTATTGTTGGACGAAGCGGCCCGGACCGACATTACGCGTACGCTTACGCGAGACCGGTTCTCCCGACGTGCTTTGCACATAGGTGGCTTGCGGGTGGCAGTTTCTCCAACTTTAGTTGAACCGAGTGTGGCTACGCCCGGTCCTTGCGAAGGTTAAAACAGCACCAACTTGACAAACTATCGTTGTGGTTTTGATGCGTAGGTAAGATTGGTTCTTGCTTAAAGCCCGTAGCAGCCACGTAAAACTTGCAACAACAAATTAGAGGACGTCTAACTTGTTTTTGCAGGGCATGTTGTGATGTGATATGGTCAAGACATGATGCTAAATTTTATTGTATGAGATGATCATGTTTTGTAACCGAGTTATCGGCAACTGGCAGGAGCCATATGGTTGTCACTTTATTGTATGCAATGCAATCGCGCTGTAATGCTTTACTTTATCACTCAGCGGTAGCGATAGTCATGGAAGCATAAGATTGGC
Organism: Triticum urartu; assembly: GCF_003073215.2. NCBI lineage: Eukaryota > Viridiplantae > Streptophyta > Magnoliopsida > Poales > Poaceae > Triticum > Triticum urartu. The sequence continues at coordinate 575,755,579 of NC_053027.1, read as the reverse complement.
GAGACGACAACGATGCTACGATGGAGATCAAGGTGTCGCGCCGGTGACGATGGTGATCATGACGGTGCTTCGGAGATGGAGATCACAGGCACAAGATGATGATGGCCATATCATATCACTTATATTGATTGCATGTGATGTTTATCTTTTATGCATCTTATCTTGCTTTGATTGACAGTAGCATTATAAGATGATCTCTCACTAAATTATCAAGAAGTGTTCTCCCTGAGTATGCACCGTTGCGAAAGTTCTTCGTGCTGAGACACCACGTGATGATCGGGTGTGATAGGCTCTATGTTCAAATACAACGGGTGCAAAACAGTTGCACACGCGGAATACTCAGGTTATACTTGACGAGCCAAGCATATACAGATATGGCCTCGGAACACGGAGACCGAAAGGTCGAGCGTGAATCATATAGTAGATATGATCAACATAGTGATGTTCACCAATGAAACTACTTTTGGAAATATGCCCTAGAGGCAATAATAAATTAGTTATTATTATATTTCCTTGTTCATGATAATCGTTTATTATACATGCTATAATTGTATTGATAGGAAACTCAGATACATGTGTGGATACATAGACAACACCATGTCCCTAGTAAGCCTCTAGTTGACTAGCTCGTTGTTCAATAGATGGTTACGGTTTCCTGACCATGGACATTGGATGTCGTTGATAACGGGATCACATCATTAGGAGAATGATGTGATGGACAAGACCCAATCCTAAGCCTAGCACAAGATCATGTAGTTCGTATGCTAAAGCTTTTCTAATGTCAAGTATCATTTCCTTAGACCATGAGATTGTGCAACTCCCGGATACCGTAGGAGTGCTTTGGGTGTGCCAAACATCACAACGTAACTGGGTGGCTATAAAGGTACACTACAGGTATCTCCGAAAGTGTCCGTTGGGTTGGCACGAATCAAGACTGGGATTTGTCACTCCGTGTAAACGGAGAGGTATCTCTGGGCCCACTCGGTAGGACATCATCATAATGTGCACAATGTGATCAAGGAGTTGATCACAGGATGATGTGTTACGGAACGAGTAAAGAGACTTGCCGGTAACGAGATTGAACAAGGTATCGGGATACCGACGATCGAATCTCGGGCAAGTATCGTACCGATAGACAAAGCGAAGTATACGGGATTGATTAAGTCCTTGACATCGTGGTTCATCCGATGAGATCATCGTGGAACATGTGGGAGCCAACATGGGTATCCAGATCCCGCTGTTGGTTATTGACCGGAGAACGTCTCGGTCATGTCTGCATGGTTCCTGAACCCGTAGGGTCTACACACTTAAGGTTCGATGACGCTAGGGTTATAAAGCAAGTTTGTATGTGGTTACCGAATGTTGTTCGGAGTCCCGGATAGATCCCGGACGTTACGAGGAGTTCCAGAATGGTCCGGAGGTAAAGATTTATATATGGGAAGTCCTGTTTTGGTCACCGGAAAGGTTTCGGGGTTTATCGGTAACGTACCGGGACCACCGGGAGGGTCCCGGGGGTCCACCAAGTGGGGCCACCAGCCCCAGAGGCATACATGGGCCAAGGGTGAGAAGGCACCAGCCCCTAGGTGGGCTAGGGCGCCTCCCACCATGGCCCATGCGCCTAGAAGGGGAGAGGGGGCAAACCCTAAGGGCAGATGGGCCCTAAGGCCCATGCTCCCTGCGCCTCCCTCTCCTCCCCCCTTGGCCGCCTCCCACAGATGGGATCTGAGGCAGCCACACCCCTTGGGGTGGGAACCCTAAAGGGGGCGCAGCCCCTCCCCTTCCCCTATATATACTTGAGGCCTAGGGGCTGCCCAAGACGCGATTTGATCTCTCCCTGTTGCTGCAGCCCTCCCTCTCTTTCTCCTCATGTCTTGCGGTGCTTGGGGAAGCCCTGCTGGATTACCACGCTCCTCCACCACCACCATGCCGTTGTGCTGCTGCTGGATGGACTCTTCCTCAACCTCTCCCTCTCTCCTTGCTGGATCAAGGCATGGGAGACGTCACCGGGTTGTACGTGTGTTGAACGCGGAGGTGTCGTCCGTTCGGCACTAGGATCTCCGGTGATTTGAATCACGACGAGTATGACTCCATCAACCCCGTTCACTTGAACGCTTCCGCTTAGCGATCTACAAGGGTATGTAGATGCACTCTCCTTCCCCTCGTTGCTGGTTTCTCCATAGATAGATCTTGGTGACACGTAGGAAAATTTTGAATTTCTGCTACGTTCCCCAATAGTGGCATCATGAGCTAGGTCTATTGCGTAGTTACTATGCACGAGTAGAACACAAAGTAGTTGTGGGCGTTGATTTTGTTCAATATGCTTGCCATTAATAGTCTTATCTTGATTCGGCGGCATCGTGGGATGAAGCGGCCCGGACCAACCTTACACGTACGCTTACGTGAGACCGGTTCCACCGACTGACATGCACTAGTTGCATAAGGTGGCTGCCGGGTGTCTGTCTCTCCCACTTTAGTCGGATCGGATTCGATGAAAAGGGTCCTTATGAAGGGTAAATAGCAATTGGAATATCACGTTGTGGTCTTTGCGTAGGTAAGAAACGTTCTTGCTAGAAACCCATAGCAGCCACGTAAAACATGCAAACAACAATTAGAGGACGTCTAACTTGTTTTTGCAGGGTATGCTATGTGATGTGATATGGCCAAGAAGAATGTGATGAATGATATGTGATGTATGAGATTGATCATGTTCTTGTAATAGGAATCACGACTTACATGTCAATGAGTATGACAACCGGCAGGAGCCATAGGAGTTGTCTTGATTTATTTATGACCTGCGTGTCAACATAAACGTCATGTAATTACTTTACTTTATTGCTAACCGCTAGCTGTAGTAGTAGAAGTAATAGTTGGCGAGACAACTTCATGAAGACACGATGATGGAGATCATGATGATGGAGATCATGGTGTCATGCCGGTGACGATGATGATCATGGAGCCCCGAAGATGGAGATCAAAAGGAGCAAAGTGATGATGGCCATATCATGTCACCTTTTGATTGCATGTGATGTTTATCATGTTTTTGCATCTTATTTGCTTAGAACGGCGGTAGTAAATAAGATGATCCCTCATTAAAATTTCAAGAAAGTGTTCCCCCTAACTGTGCACCATTGCGACAGTTTGTTGTTTCGAAGCACCACGTGATGATCGGGTGTGATAGATTCTAACGTTCACATACAACGGGTGTAAGACAGATTTACACACGCGAAACACTTAGGTTGACTTAACGAGCCTAGCATGTGTACAGACATGGCCTCGGAACACAGAAGACCGAAAGGTCGAGCATGAGTCGTATAGAAGATACGATCAACATGAAGATGTTCACCGACGTTGACTAGTCCGTCTCACATGATGATCGGACACGGCCTAGTTGACTCGGATCATGTGATCACTTAGATGACTAGAGGGATGTCTATCTGAGTGGGAGTTCATAAGATGAAATTAATTATCCTGAACATAGTCGAAAGGTCTTCGCAAATTATGTCGTAACACACGCTTTAGTTCTACTGTTTAGATATGTTCCTAGAGAAAAATTAGTTGAAAGTTGATAGTAGCAATATACGGACTAGGTCCGTAAACTGAGGATTGTCCTCATTGCTTCATAGAAGGCTTATGTCCTTAATGCACCGCTCAGTGTGCTGAACCTCGAACGTCGTCTGTGGATGTTGCGAACATCTGACATACACGTTTTGATAACTACGTGATAGTTCAGTTAAACGGTTTAGAGTTGACGCACCAAAGACGTTTTGAAATGTCACAGAACATATGAGATGTTCCAAGGACTGAAATTGGGATTTTAGGTTCGTGCCCACGTCAAGAGGTATAAGACCTCCGACGATTTTCTTAACCTGCAAACTAAGGGAGAAAAGCTCAATTGCTGAGCTTGTGCTCAGATTGTCCGAGTACAACAATCATTTGAATCGAGTGGGAGTTGATCTTCCAGATGAGATAGTGATGTTTCTCCGAAGTCATTACCACCAAGCTGCTAGAGCTTTGTGATGAACTATAATATATCAGGGACATATATGATGATCCTTGAGATATCGCGATGTTTGACACCACAAAAGTAGAAATCAAGAAGGAGCATCAATTGTTGATGGTTGGTGAAACCACTAGTTTCAAGAAGGGCAAGGGCAAGAAGGGATACTTCATGAAACGGCAAATCAGCTGCTGCTCTAGTGAAGAAACCCAAGGTTGAACCCAAACCCGAGACTCAGTGCTTCTGTAATAAGAGGAACAACCACTGGAGCAGAATTACCCTAGATACTTGGTAGATGAGAAGGCTGGCAAGGTCGTTAGAAGTATATTGGATATACATTATGTTGATGTGTACTTTACTAGTACTCCTAGTAGCACCAGGGTATTAGATACCGGTTCGGTTGCTAAGTGTTAGTAACTCGAAATAACAGCTACGGAATAAACGGAGACTAGCTAAAGGTGAGCTTACGATATGTGTTGGAAGTGTTTCCAATGTTGATATGATCAAGCATCGCACGCTCCCTCTACCATCGAGATTGGTGTTAAACCTAAATAATTGTTATTTGGTGTTTGCGTTCAGCATAGACGTGATTGGATTATGTCTATCGCAATACGGTTATTCATTTAAGGAGAATAATGGTTACTCTGTTTATTTGAATAATACCTTCAATAGTCTTGCACCTAAAATAAATGGTTTGTTGAATCTCGATCGTAGTGATACACATGTTCATGCCAAAAGATATAAGATAGTAATGATAGTACCACCTACTTGTGGCACTGCCACTTAAGTCATATCAGTATAAAACGCATGAAGAAGCTCCATGTTGATGGATCTTTGGGCTCACTCGTTTTGAAAAGTTTGAGACATGCGAACCATCTCTATTGGTGTATATGCATGAAGAAACTCCATGCAAATGGACCGTTTGGACTCACTTGATTTTGAATCACTTGAGACATGCAAATCATACCACATGGGCAAGATGACTGAAAGCCTCGTTTTCAGTAAAATGGAACTAGAAAGCAACTTGTTGGAAGTAATACATTTTGATGTGTGCAGTCCAATGAGTGCTGAGGCGTGTAGTGGATATCGTTATGTTCTTACTTCACAGATGATTTGAGTAGATGTTGAGTATATTTACTTGATGAATCACGAGTCTGAATTATTGAAAGGTTCAAGTAATTTCAGGGTGAAGTTGAAAGATCGACAAGAGGATAAAGTATCTATGATATGATCATAGAGATGAATATCTGAATTACGAGTTTGGCACATAATTAAGACATTGTGGAAATTGTTTCACAACTAATACAGCCTGGAACACCATAGTGTGATGGTGTGTCCGAACATCATAACTGCACCCTATTGGGTATGATGCATACCATGATGTCTCTTATCGAATTACCACGATAGTTTATGGGTTAGGCATTAGAGACAACCACATTCACTTTAAATAGGGCACCACGTAATTCCGATGACATGACACTGTATGAACTATGGTTTAGAGAAACCTAAGCTGTCATTTCTTAAAAGTTTGGGGCTGCGACGCTTATGTGGAAAAGTTTCAGGCTAATAAGCTCGATCCCAAAGCGGATAAATGCATCTTCATAGGACACCCAAGACAGTTGGGTATACCTCCTGTCTCAGATCCGAAAGCAATAAGGGATTGTTTCTAGAATCAGGTCCTTTCTCGAGGAAAAGTTTCTCTCGAAAGAATTGAGTGGGAGGATGGTGGAGACTTGATGAGGTTATTGAACCGTCTCTTCAACTAGTGTGTGGAAGGGCACAGGAAGTTGTTCCTGTGGCACCTACACCAATTGAAGTGGAAGCTTATGATAGTGATCATGAAACTTCAGATCAAGTCACTACCAAACCTCGTGGGATGACAAGGATGTGTACTACTTCAGAGTGGTACGTAATCCTATCTTGGAAATCATGCTGCTAGACAACAATGAACCTACGAGCTATGGAGAAGCGATGGTGGGCCCAGATTCCGATAAATGGCTAGAGGCCATAAAATCCGAGAGAGGATCCATGTATGAAAACAAAGTGTAGACTTTGGCAGAACAGCTCGATGGTCATAAGGCTGTTGAGTACAGATGGATTTTAAAAGGAAGACGGACAATGATGGTAAATGTCACCATTAAGAAATCTTGACTTGTCGTTAAGATGTTTTCCGACAAGTTCAAGGAGTTGACTACGGTGCGAATTTTTCACTCGTAGCGATGCTAAGAGTCTGTTGGAATTATATTAGCACATTATTTATGAAATATTGCAGATAGGATGTCAAAACATTGTTTCCTCGACGATTTTCTTGAGGAAAGGTTGTATGTGATACAACCGGAAGGTTTTGTCAATCCTAAAAGATGCTAATAAGTATGCAAAGCTCCAGCAATCCTTCTAAGGACTGGAGTAAGCATCTCGGAGTTGGAATGTATGCTTTGATGAGATGATCAAAGATTTTGGGTGTATACAAAGTTTATGAGAAACTTGTATTTCCAAAGAAGTGAGTGGGAGCACTATAGAATTTCTGATAAATATATGTTGTTGACATATTGTTGATCAGAAATGACGTAGAATTTCTAGAAAGCATATAGGGTTATTTGGAAAGTGTTTTTCAATGGAAAGCCTGGATTAAGGTACTTGAACATTGAGCATGAAGATCTATAAGGATAGATCAAAACGCTTAATGGTACTTTCAAATGAGCACATACCTTGACATGATCTTGAAGGTGTTCAAGATGGACCAGTCAAAGAAGGAGTTCTTGCCTGAGTTGTAAGGTATGAAGTTGAGACTTAAAGCTCGACCATGGCAGAATAGAGAGAAAGGATGAAGGTCGTCCCCTATGCTTAAGACATAGGCTCTACAGTATGCTATGTTGTGTACCGCACATGAAGTGTGCCTTGCCATGAGTCAGTCAAGGGGTACAAGAGTGATCCAAGAATGGATCACAGGACAGCGGTCAAAGTTATCCTTAGTAACTAGTGGACTAAGGAATTTTCTTGATTATGGAGGTGGTAAAAGAGTTCGTCGTAAAGGGTTACGGCGATGCAAACTATGACACTAATCCAGATTATTCTGAGTGGTAAACTGGATTCGTATAGTAGAACAGTTATTTGAAATGGCTCCAAATGTAGCGTAGTAGTTGCATCTACAAGATGACATAGAGATGTGCGAAATACATACGGATCTGAATGTTGTAGACCCGTTGACTAAACCTCTCTCACAAGCATAACATAATCAAACCCAGAACTCATTGAGTGCTAATCACATAGTGATGAGAACTAGATTATTGACTCTAGTAAACTCTTTGGATGTTGGTCACATGGCGATGTGACCTGTGAGTGTTAATCACATGGCGATGTGAACTGGATTATTGACTCTAGTGCAAGTGGGAGACTGTTGGAAATATGCCCTAGAGGCAATAATAAATTAGTTATTATTATATTTCCTTGTTCATGATAATCGTTTATTATCCATGCTATAATTGTATTGATAGGAAACTCAGATACATGTGTGGATACATAGACAACACCATGTCCCTAGTAAGCCTCTAGTTGACTAGCTCGTTGTTCAATAGATGGTTACGGTTTCCTGACCATGGACATTGGATGTCGTTGATAACGGGATCACATCATTAGGAGAATGATGTGATGGACAAGACCCAATCCTAAGCCTAGCACAAGATCATGTAGTTCGTATGCTAAAGCTTTTCTAATGTCAAGTATCATTTCCTTAGACCATGAGATTGTGCAACTCCCGGATACCGTAGGAGTGCTTTGGGTGTGCCAAACGTCACAACATAACTGGGTGGCTATAAAGGTACACTAAAGGTATCTCCGAAAGTGTCTGTTGGGTTGGCACGAATCAAGACTGGGATTTGTCACTCCGTGTAAACGGAGAGGTATCTCTGGGCCCACTCGGTAGGACATCATCATAATGTGCACAATGTGATCAAGGAGTTGATCACGGTATGATGTGTTACGGAACGAGTAAAGAGACTTGCCGGTAACGAGATTGAACAAGGTATCGGGATACCGACGATCGAATCTCGGGCAAGTATCATTCCGATAGACAAAGGGAATTGTATACGGGATTGATTAAGTCCTTGACATCGTGGTTCATCTGATGAGATCATCGTGGAACATGTGGGAGCCAACATGGGTATCCAGATCCCGCTGTTGGTTATTGACCGGAGAACGTCTCGGTCATGTCTGCATGGTTCCCGAACCCGTAGGGTCTACACACTTAAGGTTCGATGACGCTAGGGTTATAAAGCAAGTTTGTATGTGGTTACCGAATGTTTCTCGGAGTCCCGGATGAGATCCCGGACGTCACGAGGAGTTCCGGAATGGTCCGGAGGTAAAGATTTATATGTGGGAAGTCCTGTTTTGGTCACCGGAAAGGTTTCGGGGTTTATCGGTAACGTACCGGGACCACCGGGAGGGTCCCGAGGGTCCACCAAGTGGGGCCACCAGCCCCAGAGGCAAACATGGGCCAAGTGTGAGAAGGCACCAGCCCCTAGGTGGGCTAGGGCGCCTCCCACCATGGCCCATGCGCCTAGAAGGGGAGAGGGGGCAAACCCTAAGGGCAGATGGGCCCTAAGGCCCATGCTCCCTGCGCCTCCCTCTCCTCCCCCCATGGCCGCCTCCCACAGATGGGATCTGAGGCAGCCGCATCCCTTGGGGTGGGAACCCTAAAGGGGGCGCAGCCCCTCCCCTTCCCCTATATATACTTGAGGCCTACGGGCTGCCCAAGACGCGATTTGATCTCTCCCTGTTGGTGCAGCCCTCCCTCTCTTTCTCCTCATGTCTTGCGGTGCTTGGCGAAGCCCTGCTGGATTACCACGCTCCTCCACCGCCACCACGCCGTTGTGCTGCTGCTGGATGGAGTCTTCCTCAACCTCTCCATCTCTCCTTGCTGGATCAAGGCATGGGAGACGTCACCGGGCTGTACGTGTGTTGAACGCAGAGGTGCCGTCCGTTCGGCACTAGGATCTCCGGTGATTTGAATCACGACGAGTACGACTCCATCAACACCGTTCACTTGAACGCTTCCGCTTAGCGATCTACAAGGGTATGTAGATGCACTCTCCTTCCCCTCGTTGCTGGTTTCTCCATAGATAGATCTTGGTGACACGTAGGAAAATTTTGAATTTCTTCTACGTTCCCCAACAACTACTCCATCTCACGTGATGATTGGACATGGTTTAGTTGATTTGGATCACGTGATCACTTAGAGGATTAGAGGGATGTCTATCTAAGTGGGAGTTCTTAAGTAATATGATTAAATTGAACTTAAATTTATCATGAACTTAGTCCTGGTAGTATTTTGCAAATTATGTTGTAGATCAATAGCTCGCGTTGTTGCTTCCCTGTGTTTATTTTGATATGTTCCTAGAGAAAATTGTGTTGAAAGATGTTAGTAGCAATGATGCGGATTGGATCCGTGATCTGAGGTTTATCCTCATTGCTGCACTGAAAAATTATGTCCTTGATGCACCGCTAGGTGACATACCTATTGCAAGAGCAGATGCAGACGTTATGAACGTTTGGCTAGCTCAATATGATGACTACTTGATAGTTTAGTGCACCATGCTTAATGGCTTAGAATCGGGACTTCAAAGACGTTTTGAACGTCATGGACCATATGAGGTGTTCCAGGAGTTGAAGTTAATATTTCAAGCAAATACCCGAGTTGAGAGATATGAAGTCTCCAACAAGTTCTATAGCTGAAAGATGGAGGAGAATCGCTCAACTAGTGAGCATGTGCTCAGATTGTCTGGGTACTACAATCGCTTGAATCAAGTGGGAGTTAATCTTCCAGATAAGATAGCGATTGACAGAATTCTCTAGTCACCATCACCAAGTTTGTAGAACTTCGTGATGAACTATAATATGCAAGGGATAACGGAAACAACTCCCAAGCTCTTCGTGATGCTGAAATCAATGAAGGTAGAAATCAAGAAAAAACATCAAGTGTTGATGGTTGACAAGACCACTAGTTTCAAGAAAAGGGCAAAGGGAAGAAAGGGGAACTTCAAGAAGAACAGCAAGCAAGTTGCTGGTCAAGTGAAGAAGCCCAAGTCTGGTCCTAAGCCTGAGAGTAGGTGCTTCTACTGAAAAGGGATTGGTCACTAGAAGCGGAACTACCCCAAGTGATTGGCGGATAAGAAGGATGGCAAAGTGAACATAAGTCTATCCATATATAATTCGTCTCAATCCGAGGTCGTATGAGGCCTGGAGAGACAAATCAAGATCAGGCTATGTTTTCAGTCGGAAAATCCGAGTGAAAAGTTTACCATCCGAGTGAAAGTTTACGGTCGAGTGAAAATTTACCGGTCCAGTGAAAGTTTTCTGACCGGATGAACATATTATTATCCAAGTGGAAATATAATCATCCGAGTGGAAATATGGTCATCCGAGTGAAATTGTCCTCCATGTGAAAATATTCCGAGTGAAAAGATTATCATCGGGACGAAAACTTGCCGATCGAATAAGATAGTGCCTTCCGAGTGGAAATGTAGTCATCCGAGTGAAAATATAGTCATCCGAGTGAAATATTGTCTTCCGAGTGAAAAGTCCAGTCGGCCGTTCCAAGTGAATGACTCTAATCCGAGTGGATGAGCTCGAATCCGAGTGAAACTGAACATATGCCTGAAAGTTTATCAAGATGACCTCGGATGAAAAAGTGTTCAATACGGAAGTTGTGCGTATCATCAAGACGGTAAACTTTGATTTTGGAGTCATCATCATCAGAGATAGTATATAGCCTACAAATTCACTACGAGACTCGGATAATCCAGTCTACTCCAAGACCGAGTCCGACTGGGAGATAAAGATGACCTCGAAAAGTACTCAAGATGGCCTTATTTGAAAAAGTGATCAACATGAGAGTTGTTTGTATCGTCGAGGCGCACAAGTTTGATATTTGGGCCGTCTTGATCGGAGATCATATGCAAGCCCGGCGGCCCACGCAAGAAGGAAGACAGAGTTTGGGCCAGATTCAGACTGAATCCGAGTTGGAATAGAATTAGGACTCTAGGACGTGAATTGATGTAATTTTTCTTGTAAGGAAAGCCTAGACGAATCCTTTACTTGTACGGGAAGTCCAGCCGCCTCTTATATATGTTGGGGGTGACGGCCGATTGAACAACACACAATCGAACAAATCAATATACTACTTTTTCATCTACGTTTTATCTCTCCACCGTTTTTTCTATCTCGTTCTTCGCTGTTCTTCGTTTGAGAGCTGCGAATCCCGAGGCTCTAGGGGCGAGTGAATCGACCTAGGGCAGCCCATAGCCGCCGCACTCCCTGACGGGGTCCCTCCCGGGGGTGTGGGGTTTTCGGGTCTGCAAAAGCGCCCGTCGACTGTCTTGCGTATCGCACTGTCGGTCGAGTCTCCTTCGACGTGAGCTGCGGTGCATCACCCCCGGCGTCGAGGGTACACGTGACGTGTTCGTGTGTCAACACACTTTTTGGCGACTCCGCTGGGGACTGAAGATCAATTGTCATCATCCACCATGTCTGATCTTCCCAAGCCATCTGAGGTAGACGCCGATAACATCATTAAGCCCAGTCTTGATGAGATATCGGCCGATCATCGCCAAGTTTATGAGGAGTACAAGAAGGCATGCGAGGAGAAGGACCTGCAGGAGTTCCTTGCAAAATTCAAGAAAGATCGCCAAGGCAACATCACTCCGATTGAAGAAATCAAGTTCCCTACTCTTCAAGCCGAGCAGGTTAAACCCTCTGTGAGTACCACTTTTTCTCCTGAGCAATGGGCTGAGATTGAGAGTCGTATTGCTGATGGTAACAATCTAGTCTATCAAACTTTCATAGAAAATACTAATGCTCAGAAGAATATATCTCAATCGGCTAGTGGTAATAATTATGTAGCTTCTAGTGTGCAAAACCCTAATCTGGCTTTACCTATTGCATCGGTGCCTCCCGTGCCGATGACTTATTATCCTACCCAAACAAATCAGATTGTGGCTACACCCATTAATCCTATTATGAGCATGACAGGTTCGGTGGCAACGCCGAACCAAACTCTACCTACAGCTACAACCACTCGACCACTACCAAATTATGGGTCGACATACATGCCACAATTCCTACCTACAGCTAGTAACCATACTCTTCCTATGTCACTGCCACAAGCTTCATCGTCCACTACGGATGATGGTCTAGCTAATCTTAGAGAGGAGATGGCTAAGATGCTTCGAGAGAATTTTGGAGTTGAGTTACCTCGGAATCGGATTTACCAAAAGCCGTACCCCGAGTACTTTGATGCCATCCAGTGCCCTCCGGGATATAAGATTCCAGATTTTGTTAAGTTCAATGGAGAGGGCACAAAAACCACATGGGAGCATGTTAGTCAATACTTGGCACAATTGGGTGAGGCAGGCTCATTGAATGAATTGAAAGTGTGTTTATTCCCTTTATCATTAACTGGTACTGCATTTTCATGGTTTTCTTCTTTACCACATGGTTCCATTCGGGTTTGGTCGCAGCTAGAGCAGAAATTTCATGATCACTTTTATAGCGGTGATAATGAACTCAAGTTATCACATCTAACATCGGTTAAACAGAAGCATGACAAATCGGTCTCCGATTACGTCAAGAGATTCAGAGAAACAAAAAACCGGTGTTTTAGTTTGGTGATAACTGAGAGAGACTTGGCAGACCTAGTGCTGAATGGTTTGAGAACTCCCATTAGAGAAAAGCTAGAAGGTTATGAGTTCTTAAATATCAACCAAGTCTTACAAAGGGCTTTGGCTCAGGAAAGCCGAAGCAAAGATCTCAAAGAAGTGCATAGATACAAAGCCGATCGTCCAAAGATGAATATGGTGGAATGTGATAGTGATCACTCGGACAATGAGGGTGATGTTTTTGCTACTGAATTTGTTTGGCCATCCAAGGCCAAACCCTTTACTTGCAATGATCTGAAACCGATTCATAAGAATCGTGATGAAGAGATGAAGTTTACTTTTAACATTGCTAAGTGTGATAGAATATTTGATGCTTTGCTGCAGGCCAAGATTATTAGAATATCTCATACTTTACCGCCGTTTGAAGAGCTAAAACGGCGTGCTTATTGCAAGTATCATAATTCTTTTTCTGATGCTACTAACGATTGCAATGTTTTTCGACGACAGATACAATCGTCCATTAATGACGGACGATTGAACTTTTCTGAGATGCAAGTTGATAAACAACCTTTTCCAATGAATACCATGGATTTGGAGGGGAAGAAGCTACTTATTCGGCCGATGGTGAGCCCAGGAAAGACAAGGTGGACAGCAAGGTCTTGGGGAGACAAGTTGTGCTTGATAAGCAACCCGATGGCAAGGAAGTGATCAAAATCACCATCAAGAACCCTACACTCGGGGGGCAACCGCAAGTGCAAGAAAATACTCGTGTTAAATTTGTCAAGCCCAAGAGCCCAGAAGTTGGCAAGTGGAAGAAGAATGAAGCTAAAGTGCAGCGCCAGCGGATCAAGCCAACTTTTGATATGTTGCTGTCCAAGTATGCTAACCAGTCGGCCGGTTCTAGTTTCAATCGACGGACTCATCTGAAACGACCAAGGTCACCATCAGCTAATATGTTCAGTCGGTATACAAAACCGAGTGGACAAAGGGCGCAGTGTTCGGAAGAGCAGAGGCAATCTGTGTGGGATCGACTCGATTACTCATATAATGGCCGACTCAACATCGGTGGCTATCAGTCGGCTAGTCAAAATATGCGACCAAGTGGAAATTATCCGAGTGTAAGAATGCACCCAGGTGGAAGTTATCCGAGTGAAAAAATGTGGCCAAGTAGATTCCATCCGAGTGAATTCCATCCGAGTGGATTCCATCCGAGTGAATTCCATCCGAGTGGATTACATCCGAGTAAAAAGGTGCGCCCGAGTGGAAATTTCATGCATCTGGAAAGTCGAAAAGAATGGCGTGTTAAGTCACCAAGTATTGTAGCAGTTGAGTCGGGAAAAGGCAAGGAGAAAATGGATGTCGACTCACTTATCTTGGGCACCGAAACATTCGCCATACAGCAGCCGATTGTGCATAGCAATCCGACTGAGCCGATACTTGCTATCACGCCAAAGCACTCGGCCAATGACCATGAAGCAAGCACCAGCTAGGTAAAAATGAGAGATCCTAAATACAGTCAGCCAAAGTGGTGTCCTCCAGGGCTAACAAAGACACAAAAGAGGAAACTACAGAGGTTAAGGAGTCAAGAGATGGCAGAACAGGAGGCCGAGAAACAAAGGGATAAGTTGTTCAATGACACTCGACCCATGGTTCTAGCAAAACAAGTGTGGAGGCCTAAACAAATACAAGATACAACAGCTTCTACATCTATCACAGCAACACCTACATCACCAAAGGAGGACGATGCAACAGATATCACATCGTCTGCGACACTTCTTACTTCTCCTTCACTCAGACAAATTTCAGAATCGGTGGATGCACTCGAGGAGGAGACTGATATGTTGGACTATGAGTCTACGCTGGTTCATGAAGGTATGGATATCAATATGGTGTATTACATACCTGCTGAGTTTCGTGCTGTAGATGAGGAAGGGGAGGTGGCTCAGATGGATTTTGGCCCTAAAATGCAATATTCGAGAAGCCAAAAGAACCAGTAACACATCTGAAACCGTTATATCTCAGAGGTCATATCAATGGGTCGCCATTCACTCGGATGCTTGTTGATGGTGGTGCTGTGGTAAATCTTATGCCCTATTCGGTCTTCAAGAAATTGAGTTTTCCTGATGAAGAATTGATCAAGACCAATATGGTGCTCAACGGATTTGAAGGCAAAGAAAGAACTGAAGCCAAAGGTGTAATGTATGTGGAGCTTACAGTCAGAAGCAAAACTTTGGCTACTGCATTCTTTGTCACTGAGCTGCAAGGTAACTACAACGTCATACTAGGCCGTGATTGGGTTCATGCAAATCAGTGTGTGCCATCCACTATGCACCAGTTTTTGATTCAGTGGGTTGATGATGAAGTGGAAATCATTCATGCAGATAACTCGGCCTGTGTTGCTTTGGCTGATGCATCGGTGGATTGGCAACATCCCAATGCTACTTGCTTGAAGGGACGTGACTTATCAGAGTTTGATTTTCTCAGCGCGACCAAGAATGGTTTTGTGCCCGTCTCTTTAAAGCCGACTAAATGCAATCGGCTCCAAGGAATGATATGTTTAAATGGATCCTAATTCCGAGTGGTTACAAAAACGTCTTGTAAAGTATCGGTCGAGTGAGAACGATATGTATGAGTCTATAGAGGAGTTGGATGACATGGATAAACTTGGACAAGGTTTTACATCAGCCGATCCATTAGAAGAGGTAGATATTGGAGATGGTTCAGTCACTCGACCGACGTTTGTAAACAAAAATTTGAAAGCCGATTGTAAAGCTAAGTTAATCGAGCTATTGAAAGAATATGTTTGTTGCTTTGCGTGGGAGTATCATGAGATGCCAGGTTTAAGCCGAGAGCTAGTGGAGCATCGGTTACCTATAAAGGCCGGTTTTAAACCATATAAACAGTCGGCCAGAAAGTTTAATCCGAAAACATATGACCGGATCAAGGAAGAGATCGGTCGACTGCTTGAAGCTAATTTCATTCGACCTTGCAGGTACGCCGAGTGGATTTCTAACATTGTCCCAGTGGAGAAGAAAGAATCCGGCAAGTTGAGGGTGTGCATTGATTTCAGAGATTTGAATAGGGCTACACCCAAAGATGAGTATCCTATGCCAATAGCCGATATGCTTATTAATGATGCTTCTGGACATAAGGTTATTAGCTTTCTAGATGGTAATGCCGGATACAATCAAATTTTTATGGCCGAAGAGGACATGTAACATCCCAAATTTTCAATTTGGAATGTTATGCATTAGATCATCATGCATATCATATTTTCTTGCATTCTGGTCGATCCTAGAAATTTCACGCAACTCAAGGACCTTCGGAGAGAGTTGGAGATTTCGTTATTTTCATATTTGAGAGTTTTCTCAAATTTGAAAAGAGGATCATTTGATTTATTTATTTCATCTTCAATTATTTTTCCGATATTAAAAAACTATAAGAGAGGGAATAATATGACTTTCCCAAATTTAGGAAAAATGAAGATTTAATGAATAAGTCAAATTTTGGTTTGCCGGAGTTTATTTGCATTTCATTTGGATAGGGAAAAAATGCGCGTTTTTGAAAATTGCATTTTAGGCCCGGAGAAAAGTTCATTTTGTTCGACTCATTTTTACGAGTCGGGGAAAATTTACTTTAGATTTTTTTTGAGTTCGTTTAGATTTTCTTTTCTGTGTTTTTCTGCGCGCGAAACCGATTAAAAAAAATCTTGCAGCGCCCTGGGCCAAGGCCCAGCCAGCAGCCAGCCGGCCAGGCCATCGCCCGCCCCGCGCGCGCCAGGCGCCAGGAGGCCGCCGCCACCGCCCCTTTTGGAGTCCTAGTAGGACTTTAGTCCTACTCTGTTTCCTCTTTTTCTTTCCTATTCCTACTCTATTTCTTGTCCCCTACCCCAAGAAACCCCCTCCCCTCACCAATATAAATACCCCTCTACCCCCCCTCTCCTCACACCAAAACCCCAAGCCCCTCCACTCCTAAGCCGCAGAAAGCAGCAGCGCGCAGCCCCAAGCCGCCGCCGCCCTTAGCCGCCGCCGCCTAGCCGCCGCCGCCGCCCTAGCCGCCGCCGCCCGGAGCCCGCCTCCCGAGGTAGCCGCGCCTCTCTTTTTCTTCCCCGGTCCGGTTTTTCCTAAAAGAACCGTTCCGTTTTCTCTCCGATTCTTTTCTTTTTCTTCCGGTTTTTGTTTCGGTTTTCTTTTCCGAAAACCCTAGATCGGTTTTCGTTCTTCTATCGGACCGTTC
>NC_053027.1:575714491-575737695 GCF_003073215.2 Triticum urartu | reverse complement strand
AATGAGCAGTATGATCACCGATTCGATCGTGATGATCGACATCGAGTGCCAACCCCTCCCCCGAGGAGTGGGTCGTATGCGCCTCGACAGCGAGATGACAGACGCCCTCATAGTGTTGGGCGGAGGATTCCAGTCGACCCCAGGGACCCAGGCTTTGATGCTAGATCCATCCTCGTTCAAGGTTTGGTTGACAGGAACAGAGGTCATCGAGAAGGCCACGACAGAGATGCGCGTGCCAGCAGCAGAGTACATGCTTCGGGGCCAGAGTGTTTCAGTCGAGCCATCAGAGCCGCAGTGATTCCTCCCAACTTCAGGTTGGCGACGGGAGTCAGCAAATTCACCGGTGAGTCTAAACCTGACACTTGGCTTGAAGATTACAGAGTGGCTGTACAGATTGGCGGTGGCAATGATGAGGTGGCTATGAAGCATTTGCCTCTCATGTTAGAGGGCTCAGCCAGAGCGTGGCTAAATCAGTTGGCACCCAGCAGCATCTACACTTGGGAGGACCTCTCCCGAGTGTTTGTCACAACCTTTGAGGGAACATGCAAGCGACCTGCAGGCCTTACAGAATTGCAGTGTTGCGTGCAGAAAC
This sequence comes from Triticum urartu, assembly GCF_003073215.2. Taxonomy (NCBI): domain Eukaryota; kingdom Viridiplantae; phylum Streptophyta; class Magnoliopsida; order Poales; family Poaceae; genus Triticum; species Triticum urartu. The sequence goes on along the minus strand of NC_053027.1, from coordinate 575,737,103 downwards.
CGAATGAAACTCTGAGGGATTACATCCAGAGGTGGATCACATTGCATCACACAGTTGAGAATGTACCAGATCATCAAGCAGTTTGTGCCTTTAAAGAAGGCGTTAAGTACAGAGAATTGAATCTGAAGTTCGGTCGAACTGGAGAGATGTCTCTGAATCGGATGATGGAGATTGCCACCAAATACGCTAATGGTGAAGACGAAGATCGACTCCGGAGTGGCAAGCACAAGGCAGTCGCCCAAGAAACCGGAGGAAACTCCAGTCGGAAACAGAAGCGGAAGGCTGAGCCAGCCGCCCCTGGGGAGGCCCTGGCCGTAACCCAGGGAAAATTAAAGGGAAAACCCAAGGGGCCCTGGAAGCCCAAGAAAGTCAAGGATCAAGATGGAAATGATGTTTTGGATCTGCCATGTCACATCCACACCAAGAAAGATGAAGAGGGTAATCTTATTTACCCAAAGCATACCACCCGACAGTGCCGGCTCCTGATCCAGCAGTTTCAGGGCAAGCAGTCCAAAGATAAGGAAAAAGAGTCGGACAGAGTTGAGGACAAGGAAGATAGTGATGATGGATACCCCCAAGTCAATTCCACCCTGATGATTTTTGCTGATGTCGAAAGCAAAAGTCGACTGAAAGTCATTAACCGTGAGGTGAATATGGTTGCTCCGGCAACACCCAGTTATCTGAAGTGGTCTCAGACTGCCATCACATTCGACCAATCTGATCACCCTACGCACATTGCCACCCCTGGGAGGCAAGCTCTGGTGGTCGACCCAGTTGTCGAAGGCACTCGACTGACCAAAGTCCTGATGGATGGTGGCATTGGCCTGAACATACTATACACAAAAACATTGAAAGGGATGGGCATTCCGATGTCCAGGCTCAGTACCAGTAACATGAGCTTCCACGGAGTCATTCCCGGGAAGAAAGCCGAATCACTCGGCCAGATTGCTCTTGATGTGGTTTTCGGTGATTCAAAGAATTACCGCAAGGAAAAGTTGACATTCGAGGTCGTGGACTTCCAAAGCGCTTATCATGCCATTTTGGGCAGGCCAGCTTATGCACGCTTCATGGCTCGACCGTGTTACGTGTACCTCAAACTGAAGATGCCTGGCCCCAGAGGTGTGATCACTGTTACAGGCAATCGAAAGAAAGCAGAAGAGTGTTTTCAGAAAGGCTCAAAGATCGCTGATGCTCAGATGGCAGTGGTCGAGCTGCAAGAGTACCAGAAGACCGCCGATCCGAGTGAATTGTTGCGAGCCAAGAAGCCTGCTTCAGAATCATCTTTTCAGTCGTCCGGCGAAACAAAGCCAGCCCACATTCACCCGACCGACCCCAATGCTGCCCCGACTCACATCTCAACGACGCTCGACTCCAAATAGGAAGAAGCGCTCATCCAGCTCCTCCGTGAGAACTGGGACATCTTCGCATGGAAACCCTCTGACATGCCTGGAGTTCCCAGAGAGCTGGCTGAGCACCGTCTATGAGTCGACCCAAAATTCAAGCCTGTGAAAGAACATCTTCGACGGTCCACCGTCCAGAAGAAGAAAGCTATTGGCGAGGAGGTGGCTCGGCTCTTAGCAGCGGAGTTCATCCGAGAGATTTACCACTCCAAGTGGCTCGCCAATGTTGTCATGGTCCCCAAGAAGAACAAGTCACTTCGCATGTGCATTGATTTTAAACATATCAATCGGTCCTGCCCGAAAGATCATTTTCCTCTCCCTCGCATCGACCAAATAGTCGACTCGACCGCGGGGTGCGAGAGATTGTCTTTTCTAGACGCCTATTCCGGGTACCATCAGATCCGTCTGTATGGACCCGACGAGATCAAAACGGCTTTCATCACTCCATTCGGATGCTTCTGTTATGTCACCATGCCGTTCGGCCTCAAGAATGCCGGAGCCACGTTCATGAGGATGATTCAGAAGTGTTTACTCACTCAAATCAGTCGGAATGTGGAGGCATACATGGATGATATTGTGGTCAAGTCACGGAAAGGTTCCGACCTGCGGACTGACCTTGCTGAAACCTTTGCCAACCTCAGGAGGTATGATATCAAACTCAATCCATCAAAGTGCACATTCGGAGTTCCAGGTGGAAAGTTACTCGGTTTTCTTGTTTCCGAATGGGGGATCGACGCCAATCCTGAAAAAGTTGGTACCATACTCCGGATGAAGCGTCCTGTGCGTGTGCACGATGTCCAAAAGCTTACAGGCTGCTTGGCCGCTCTAAGTCGATTCATTTCTCGTCTCGGTGAAAAGGCGTTGCCTCTTTACCGACTGATGAAGAAGTCTGACAAGTTCGAGTGGACTCCAGAAGCTGATGCAGCATTTGTAGAGCTCAAAGCTCTGCTCTCCACCCAGCCGGTGCTTGCTGCCCCAATCAGCAAAGAGCCTCTGCTGCTTTACATTGCAGCCACAGGACAAGTTGTCAGTACAGTACTTACGGTCGAGCAGGAAGAAGAAGGAAAGGCCTTCAGAGTTCAGCGCCCAGTTTATTATGTGTCTGAAGTTTTGACCCCTTCAAAACAAAGATATCCTCATTACCAGAAGCTTGTATATGGGATTTATATGACCATGAAGAAGGTTGCACATTACTTCTCTGACCACTCCATTATAGTCGTCAGCGACGCCCCACTGTCAGAGATTCTACACAACAGAGATGCAACTGGTCGAGTGGCTAAGTGGGCGATTTAACTCCTTCCCTTAGATATCAAGTTTGAAGCAAAGAAGGCTATCAAGTCCCAAGCAATCGCAGATTTCGTCGCCGAGTGGATCGAACAGCAACTTCCGACTCAGATTCACTCGGAGCACTGGACCATGTTCTTCGATGGATCTAAGATGCTGAATGGTTCCGGTGCTGGGGTAGTATTAGTCTCCCACCGAGGAGATAAGCTCAGATACGTTCTCCAGATTCACTTCGATTCCTCCAATAATGAAGCAGAATATGAAGCACTGTTGTATGGGTTGCGCATGGCCATTTCACTCGGCGTCCGTCGCCTCATGGTCTATGGTGACTCAGATTTGGTGGTTAATCAAGTGATGAAGGAGTGGGACGTCAGAAGTCCGGCAATGACTAGTTATTGCAATGCAGTGAGAAAGTTAGAAAAGAAATTCGAGGGGTTAGAGCTTCATCACATCCCCCGACTGAAAAATCAGGCGGCTGACGATTTGGCAAAGATAGGCTCCAAGAGAGAAGCCATCCCCAGCAACGTGTTCCTGGAGCACATCCACTCGCCGTCAGTCCAAGAAGATCATTTTACAGAAGAAGCCCCGCAGCCGAAAAGTGCCACAGATTCGACTGAAGTCGAAGTCCCTGCTGTGGTCGACCTAATCATGGAAGTCTTGGCAATCACTCCCGACTAGACGATACCGTACACTGCGTATATCCTAAGGAAAGAACTCCCAGAGGACGAGGAAGAGGCTCAACAGATCGTCCGTCGATCCAAGGCCTTCACAGTCATAAAGGGACAGTTGTATAGAGAAAGCGCGACTGGAATCGGTCGGAAGTGCATAACACTAGAAGAAGGTCAGATAATCCTTGATGATATCCACTCGGGGACCTGTGGTCACCATGCGTCTTCTTGGACCATTGTGGCTAAAGCATACCGAGCGGGATTTTACTGGCCAAAGGCAAACGAAATGGCAAAGGAGATAGTCGACAAGTGTGGAGGGTGCCAGTTCTACTCCAACATGTCACACAAGCCTGCGTCAGCCCTGAAGACCATTCCACTCATCTGGCCCTTTGCTGTTTGGGGACTGGACATGGTTGGTCCACTGAGAACAGGCAGGAGCGGTTTCACACATGTGCTTGTGGCAGTCGACAAGTTTACCAAATGGATTGAAGGCTAAGCCTATCAAGAATCTTGATGCTTGCACTGCTATCAGTTTCGTCAGGGGGCTAACATTCAGATATGGAGTCCCGCATAGCATCATCACTGACAATGGGTCAAACTTTGATTCGGACAAGTTCAGAGCTTTTTGCGCCTCTCAAGGCACACGAGTCGACTACGCATCGGTCGCCCATCCCCAGTCGAATGGACAAGCTGAGAGAGCAAATGGTCTGATTCTCAAAGGACTAAAGCCTCGACTGATGCGTGATCTCAAGCACGCAGCGGGCGCATGGTCGACGAGCTTCCGTCAGTTCTGTGGGGATTGAGGACCACCCCAAACGGTCGACTGGAAGAACTCCGTTCTTTCTGGTTTATGGAGCCGAAGCAGTTCTGCCGAGTGATCTTCTTCACAACGCACCCCGAGTCGAACTTTATACCGAAGATGAAGCAGAACAAGCCCGGCAAGACGCAGTCGACCTCCTAGAAGAAGAGAGGGAAATGGCCATGATCAGATCGACCATTTATCAGCAAGACTTGCGTCGATTCCACGCCAGAAATGTGAAGAGTCGAGCCTTCCAAGAAGGAGATTTGGTCCTCCGAGTGGATCAACAGAAACCACACAAGCTTGCTCCTACTTGGGAAGGCCCCTTCATCGTCACCAGAGTCCTCCACAATGGAGCGTATCACCTCTACAATGTTGATCGCCAGATCGACGAGCCGCGAGCTTGGAATGCGGAACTGCTCCGCCCCTTTTACACTTGAGTTCTCCCTTGGACGAGATGTAATAAGAAAAACTTCTGCAGTTCATTTTTATCAAAGACAAGAGTGTTCCAATAATTGCTGTCACTTTTGTTTGCATACGAAATCCCCCAGTGGGTGACTTAGCTGCGAATCTGTTTCGCCTAAGTCTGAAAAATCCTACCGAGTGGCGAGCCAGACTCCCACTCGGGGGCTTAGCTGCAGCCCAGTGCTCGCCTAAGTTGTTTAAAAAATCATACCGAGTGGGGAGCAAACCTCCCACTCGGAGGCTTAGCTGCAGCCCAGTGCTCGCCTAAGTGTTTACAAAATCCTACCGAGTGGGGAGCAAACCTCCCACTCGGAGGCTTAGCTGCAGCCCAGCGCTCGCCTAAGTGTTTACAAAATCCTACCGAGTGGGGAGCAAACCTCCCACTCGGAGGCTTAGCTGCAGCCCAGTGCTCGCCTAAGTGTTTACAAAATCCTACCGAGTGGGGAGCAAACCTCCCACTCGGAGGCTTAGCTGCAGCCCAGTGCTCGCCTAAGTGTTTACAAAATCCTACCGAGTGGGGAGCAAACCTCCCACTCGGAGGCTTAGCTGCAGCCCAGTGCTCACCTAAGTGTTTACAAAATCCTACCGAGTGGGGAGCAAACCTCCCACTCGGAGGCTTAGCTGCAGCCCAGTGCTCGCCTAAGTGTTTACAAAATCCTACCGAGTGGGGAGCAAACCTCCCACTCGGAGGCTTAGCTGCAGCCCAGTGCTCGCCTAAGTATTTACAAAATCCTACCGAGTGGGGAGCAAACCTCCCACTCGGAGGCTTAGCTACAGCCCAGTGCTCGCCTAAGTGTTTACAAAATCCTACCGAGTGGGGAGCAAACCTCCCACTCGGAGGCTTAGCTGCAGCCCAGTGCTCGCCTAAGTGTTTAAAATCCTACCGAGTGAGAGCAAACTGAAGGAAATATGCCCTAGAAGCAATAATAAAGTTATTATTTATTTCCTTATAATCATGATAAATGTTTATTATTCATGCTAGAATTGTATTAACCGGAAACATAATACATGTGTGAATACATAGACAAACAAAGTGTCACTAGTATGCCTCTACTTGACTAGCTCGTTAATCAAAGATGGTTATGTTTCCTAACCATGAACAATGAGTTGTTATTTGATTAACGAGGTCACATCATTAGTTGAATGATCTGATTGACATGACCCATTCCATTAGCTTAGCACCCGATCGTTTAGTATGTTGCTATTGCTTTCTTCATGACTTATACATGTTCCTATGACTATGAGATTATGCAACTCCCGTTTGCCGGAGGAACACTTTGGGTGCTACCAAACGTCACAACGTAACTGGGTGATTATAAAGGAGCATTACAGGTGTCTCCAAAGGTAGATGTTGGGTTGGCGTATTTCGAGATTAGGATTTGTCACTCCGATTGTCGGAGAGGTATCTCTGGGCCCTCTCGGTAATACATCACATAAGCCTTGCAAGCATTACAACTAATATGTTAGTTGTGAGATGATGTATTACGGAACGAGTAAAGAGACTTGCCGGTAACGAGATTGAACTAGGTATTGGATACCGACGATCGAATCTCGGGCAAGTAACATACCGATGACAAAGGGAACAACGTATGTTGTTATGCGGTCTGACCGATAAAGATCTTCGTAGAATATGTAGGAGCCAATATGGGCATCCAGGTCCCGCTATTGGTTATTGACCGGAGACGTGTCTCGTCATGTCTACATTGTTCTCGAACCCGTAGGGTCCGCACGCTTAAGGTTTCGATGACAGTTATATTATGAGTTTATGAGTTTTGATGTACCGAAGGAGTTCGGAGTCCCGGATGAGATCGGGGACATGACGAGGAGTCTCGAAATGGTCGAGACGTAAAGATTGATATATTGGAAGCCTATATTTGGATATCGGAAGTGTTCCGGGTGAAATCGGGATTTTACCGGAGTACCGGGAGGTTACCGGAACCCCCCGGGAACCATATGGGCCTTAATGGGCCTTAGTGGAAAGGAGAAAGGGGCAGCCCAAGGTGGCTGCGCCACTTCCCCCTCCCCTAGTCCTATTAGGACTAGGAGAAGGTGGCCGGCCCCCCTCCCCTTCTTTCCCCCTTTGGGGAATCCTAGTTGGAATAGGATTGGGGGGAGTCCTACTCCCGGAGGAGTAGGACTCCTCCTGCGCCCTCCTCCTTGGCCGGCCAGCCCTCCCCCTTGGCTCCTTTATATACGGAGGCAAGGGGCACCCCAATACACATAAGTTGATCCACGTGATCTATTCCTTAGCCGTGTGCGGTGCCCCCTGCCACCATATTCCTCGATAATACTGTAGCGGAGTTTAGGCAAAGCCCTGCTGCTGTAGTTCATCAAGATCGTCACCACGCCGTCGTGCTGACGGAACTCTACCCCGACACTTTTCTGGATCGGAGTCTGGGGATCGTCATCGAGCTGAACGTGTGCTCGAACTCGGAGGTGCCGTAGTTTCGGTGCTTGATCGGTTGGATCGTGAAGACGTACGACTACTTCCTCTATGTCGGTTCATCGCTTCCGCAGTCGGTCTGCGTTGGGTACGTAGACAACACTCTCCCCCCTCGTTGCTATGCATCACATGATCTTGCGTGTGCGTAGGAATTTTTTTGAAATTACTACGAAACCCAACAGTGGTATCAGAGCCTAGGTTATTTATGTTGATGTTATATGCACGAGTAGAACACAAGTGAGTTGTGGACGATACAAGTCATACTGCCTACCAGCATGTCATACTTTGGTTCGGCGGTATTGTTGGACGAGACGACCCGGACCAACCTTACGCGTACGCTTACGCGAGACCGGTTCCCTCGACGTGCTTTGCACATAGATGGCTTGCGGGCGACTGTCTCTCCAACTTTAGTTGAACCAAGTATGGCTACGCCCGGTCCTTGCGAAGGTTAAAACGGAGTCTATTTGACAAACTATCGTTGTGGTTTTGATGCGTAGGTGAGATTGGTTCTTACTTAAGCCCGTAGCAGCCACGTAAAACTTGCAACAACAAAGTAGAGGACGTCTAACTTGTTTTTGCAGGGCATGTTGTGATGTGATATGGTCAAGACATGATGCTATTTTATTGTATGAGATGATCATGTTTTGTAACCGAGTTATCAGCAACTGGCAGGAGCCATATGGTTGTCGCTTTATTGTATGCAATGCAATCACGATGTAATGCTTTACTTTATTACTAAAGCGGTAGTGATAGTCGTGGAAGCATAAGATTGGCGAGACGACAACGATGCTACGATGGAGATCAAGGTGTCACGCCGGTGACGATGGTGGTCAACGGTGCTTGGAGATGGAGATCACAAGCACAAGATGATGATGGCCATATCATATCACTTATATTGATTGCATGTGATGTTTATCCTTTTATGCATCTTATCTTGCTTTGATTGACGGTAGCATTATAAGATGATCTCTCACTAAATTATCAAGAAGTGTTCTCCCTGAGTATGCACCGTTGCGAAAGTTCTTCGTGCTGAGACACCACGTGATGATCGGGTGTGATAGGCTCTACGTTCAAATACAACGGGTGCAAAACAGTTGCACACGCGGAATACTCAGGTTATACTTGACGAGCCAAGCATATACAGATATGGCCTCGGAACACGGAGACCGAAAGGTCGAGCGTGAATCATATAGTAGATATGATCAACATAGTGATGTTCACCATGAAACTACTCCATCTCACGTGATGATCGGACATGGTTTAGTTGATTTGGATCACGTGATCACTTAGAGGATTAGAGGGATGTCTATCTAAGTGGGAGTTCTTAAGTAAATGATTAATTGAACTTAAATTTATCATGAACTTAGTACCTGATAGTATCTTGCTTGTTTATGTTGATTGTAGATAGATGGCCTCGTGCTGTTGTTCCGTTGAATTTTAATGCGTTCCTTGAGAAAGCAAAGTTGAAAGATGATGGTAGCAATTACACGGACTGGGTCCGTAACTTGAGGATTATCCTCATTGCTGCACAGAAGAATTACGTCCTGGAAGCACCGCTGGGTGCCAGGCCTGCTGCTGGAGCAACACCAGATGTTATGAACGTCTGGCAGAGCAAAGCTGATGACTACTCGATAGTTCAGTGTGCCATGCTTTACGGCTTAGAATCGGGACTTCAACGACGTTTTGAACGTCATGGAGCATATGAGATGTTCCAGGAGTTGAAGTTAATATTTCAAGCAAATGCCCGGATTGAGAGATATGAAGTCTCCAATAAGTTCTATAGCTGCAAGATGGAGGAGAACAGTTCTGTCAGTGAGCATATACTCAAAATGTCTGGGTATAATAATCACTTGATTCAATTGGGAGTTAATCTTCCAGATGATTGCGTCATTGACAGAATTCTCCAATCACTGCCACCAAGCTACAAGAGCTTCGTGATGAACTATAATATGCAAGGGATGAATAAGACTATTCCCGAGCTCTTCGCAATGCTGAAAGCTGCGGAGGTAGAAATCAAGAAGGAGCATCAAGTGTTGATGGTTAACAAGACCACTAGTTTCAAGAAAAAGGGCAAAGGGAAGAAGAAGGGGAACTTCAAGAAGAACGGCAAGCAAGTTGCTGCTCAAGAGAAGAAACCCAAGTCTGGACCTAAGCCTGAAACTGAGTGCTTCTACTGCAAGCAGACTGGTCACTGGAAGCGGAACTGCCCCAAGTATTTGGCGGATAAGAAGGATGGCAAGGTGAACAAAGGTATATGTGATATACATGTTATTGATGTGTACCTTACTAGAGCTCGCAGTAGCACCTGGGTATTTGATACTGGTTCTGTTGCTAATATTTGCAACTCGAAACAGGGACTACGGAATAAGCGGGCACTGGCAAAGGACGAGGTGACGATGCGCGTGGGAAACGGTTCCAAAGTCGATGTGATCGCGGTCGGCACGCTACCTCTACATCTACCTTCGGGATTAATATTAGACCTAAATAATTGTTATTTGGTGCCAGCGTTGAGCATGAACATTATATCTGGATCTTGTTTAATGCGAGACGGTTATTCATTTAAATCAGAGAATAATGGTTTTTCTATTTATATGAGTAATATCTTTTATGGTCATGCACCCTTGAAGAGTGGTCTATTTTTATTGAATCTCGATAGTAGTATTACACATATTCATAATGTTGAAACCAAAAGATGCAGAGTTGATAATGAAAGTGCAACTTATTTGTGGCACTGTCGTTTAGGTCATATCGGTGTAAAGCGCATGAAGAAACTCCATACTGATGGACTTTTGGAACCACTTGATTATGAATCACTTGGTACTTGCGAAACGTGCCTCATGGGCAAGATGACTAAAACACCGTTCTCCGGTACTATGGAGAGAGCAACAGATTTGTTGGAAATCATACATACCGATGTATGTGGTCCGATGAATATTGAGGCTCGTGGCGGATATCGTTATTTTCTCACCTTCACAGATGATTTGAGAAGATATGGATATATCTACTTAATGAAACATAAGTCTGAAACATTTGAAAAGTTCAAAGAATTTCAGAGTGAAGTTGAAAATCATCGTAACAAGAAAATAAAGTTTATACGATCTGATCGTGGAGGAGAATATTTGAGTTACGAGTTTGGTGTACATTTGAAAAACTGTGGAATAGTTTCGCAACTCACGCCACCCGGAACACCACAGCGTAATGGTGTGTCCGAACGTCGTAATCGTACTTTACTAGATATGGTGCGATCTATGATGTCTCTTACTGATTTACCGCTATCGTTTTGGGGTTATGCTCTAGAGACGGCTGCATTAACGTTAAATAGGGCACCATCAAAATCCGTTGAGACGACGCCTTATGAACTGTGGTTTGGCAAGAAACCAAAGTTGTCGTTTCTGAAAGTTTGGGGCTGCGATGCTTATGTGAAAAAACTTCAACCTGATAAGCTCGAACCCAAATCGGAGAAATGTGTCTTCATAGGATATCCAAAGGAAACTATTGGATACACCTTCTATCACAGATCCGAAGGCAAGACCTTTGTTGCTAAATTCGGAAACTTTCTTGAGAAGGAGTTTCTCTCGAAAGAAGTGAGTGGGAGAAAAGTAGAAATTGACGAGGTAACTGTACCTGCTCCCTTACTGGAAAGTAGTTCATCACAGAAAACTGTTTCAGTGACACCTACACTAGCTAGTGAGGAAGCCAATGATAATGATCATGAAACTTCAGATCAAGATACTACTGAACCTCGTAGATCAACCAGAGTAAGATCCGCGCCAGAGTGGTACGGTAATCCTGTTCTGGAAGTCATGCTACTAGATCATGATGAACCTACGAACTATGAAGAAGCGATGGTGAGCCCAGATTCCGCAAAGTGGCTTGAAGCCATGAAATCTGAGATGGGATCCATGTATGAGAACAAAGTATGGACTTTGGTTGACTTGCCCGTTGATCGGCAAGCAATTGAGAATAAATGGATCTTTAAGAAGAAGACTGACGATGATGGTAATGTTACTATCTACAAAGCTCGACTTGTCGCAAAAGGTTTTCGGCAAGTTCAAGGGATTGACTACGATGAGACCTTCTCACCCGTAGCGATGCTTAAGTCCGTCCGAATCATGTTAGCGATTGCCGCATTTTATGATTATGAAATTTGGCAAATGGATGTCAAAACTGCATTCCTGAATGGATTTCTGGAAGAAGAGTTGTATATGATGCAACCGGAAGGTTTTGTCGATCCAAAGGGAGCTAACAAAGTGTGCAAGCTCCAGCGATCCATTTATGGACTGGTGCAAGCCTCTCGGAGTTGGAATAAACGCTTTGATAGTGTGATCAAAGCATTTGGTTTTATACAGACTTTCGGAGAAGCCTGTATTTACAAGAAAGTGAGTGGGAGCTCTGTAGCATTTCTGATATTATATGTGGATGACATATTGCTGATTGGAAATGATATAGAATTTCTGGATAGCATAAAGGGATACTTGAATAAAAGTTTTTCAATGAAAGACCTCGGTGAAGCTGTTTACATATTAGGCATTAAGATCTATAGAGATAGATCAAGACGCTTAATTGGACTTTCACAAAGCACATACCTTGACAAACTTTTGAAGAAGTTCAAAATGGATCAAGCAAAGAAAGGGTTCTTGCCTGTGTTACAAGGTGTGAAGTTGAGTAAGACTCAGTTGGTGCAGTTCTAAACAAAGCGTCGTAGAGGGATCTACGTGTGAAGCGGAGTACATAGCTGCTTCGGAAGCGGCGAACGAAGGAGTCTGGATGAAGGAGTTCATATCCGATCTAGGTGTCATACCTAGTGCATCGGGTCCAATGAAAATCTTTTGTGATAATACTGGTGCAATTGCCTTGGCAAAGGAATCCAGATTTCACAAAAGGACCAAACACATCAAGAGACGCTTCAATTCCATCCGGGATCTAGTCCAGGTGGGAGACATAGAGATTTGCAAGATACATACGGATCTGAATGTTGCAGACCCGTTGACTAAGCCTCTTCCACGAGCAAAACATGATCAGCACCAAGGCTCCATGGGTGTTAGTATCATTACAGTGTAATCTAGATTATTGACTCTAGTGCAAGTGGGAGACTGAAGGAAATATGCCCTAGAGGCAATAATAAAGTTATTATTTATTTCCTTATAATCATGATAAATGTTTATTATTCATGCTAGAATTGTATTAACCGGAAACATAATACATGTGTGAATACATAGACAAACAAATTGTCACTAGTATGCCTCTACTTGACTAGCTCGTCAATTAAAGATGGTTATGTTTCCTAACCATGAACAATGAGTTGTTATTTGATTAACGAGGTCACATCATTAGTTGAATGATCTGATTGACATGACCCATTCCATTAGCTTAGCACCAGATCGTTTAGTATGTTGCTACTGCTTTCTTCATGACTTATACATGTTCCTATGACTATGAGATTATGCAACTCCCATTTGCCGGAGGAACACTTTGGGTGCTACCAAACGTCACAACGTAACTGAGTGATTATAAAGGAGCATTACAGGTGTCTCCAAAGGTAGATGTTGGGTTGGCGTATTTCGAGATTAGGATTTGTCACTCTGGTTGTCGGAGAGGTATCTCTGGGCCCTCTCGGTAATACACATCACATAAGCCTTGCAAGCATTTCAACTAATATGGTAGTTGTGAGATGATGTATTACGGAACGAGTAAAGAGACTTGCCGGTAACGAGAATGAACTAGGTATTGGATACCGACGATCAAATCTCGGGCAAGTAACATACCGATGACAAAGGGAACAACGTATGTTGTTATGCGGTCTGACCGATAAAGATCTTCGTAGAATATGTAGGAGCCAATATGGGCATCCAGCTATTGGTTATTGACCGGAGACGTGTCTCGGTCATGTCTACATTGTTCTCGAACCCGTAGGGTCCGCACGCTTAAGGTTACGATGATAGTTACATTATGAGTTTATGCATTTTGATGTACCGAAGGTTGTTCGGAGTCCCGGATGTGATCACGGACATGACGAGGAGTCTCGAAATGGTCGAGATGTAAAGATTGATATATTGGAAGCCTATATTTGGATATCGAAAGTGTTCCGGGTGAAATCAGGATTTTACCGGAATACCGGGAGGGTTACCGGAACCCCCCGGGAGCTAAATGGGCCATAGTGGGCCTTAGTGGAAAAGAGAAGGGGCTTCCCTAGATGGGCTGCGCGCCTCCCCCCTCCCCTAGTCCTATTAGGACTAGGAGAGGTGGCCGGCCCCCTCCTCCTCTTTTCCCCTCCGAGGAATCCTAGTTGGACTAGGATTGGAGGGGGAATCCTACTCCCAGAGGGAGTAGGACTCTCCTGCGCCTCCCTCTATGGCCGGCCAGCCTTCCCCCCTCTACTCCTTTATATACGGAGGCAGGGGACACCTCTAGACACAAGTTGATCCACGTGATCTATTCCTTAGCCGTGTGCGGTGCCCCCTGCCACCATATACCTCGATAATACTGTAGCGGAGTTTAGGCGAAGCCCTGCTGCTGTAGTTCATCAAGATCGTCACCACGCCGTCGTGCTGACGGAACTCTTCCCCGACACTTTGCTGGATCGGAGTCCGGGATCGTCATCGAGCTGAACGTGTGCTCGAACTCGGAGGTGCCGTAGTTTCGGTGCTTGATCGGTTGGATCGTGAAGACGTACGACTACTTCCTCTACGTCGTGTCATCGCTTCCGCAGTCGGTCTGCATTGGGTACGTAGACAGCACTCTCCCTCTCGTTGCTATGCATCACATGATCTTGCGTGTGCGTAGGAAAATTTTTGAAATTACTACGAAACCCAACACAAAACCTCCCACTCGGGGGCTTAGCTGCAGCCCAGTGCTCGCCTAAGTGTTGAAAAAATCCTACCGAGTGGAGAGCAAACCTCCCACTCGGGGGCTTAGCTGCAGCCCAGTGCTCGCCTAAGTGTTGAAAAAATCCTACCGAGTGGAGAGCAAACCTCCCACTCGGGGGCTTAGCTGCAGCCCAGTGCTCGCCTAAGTGTTGAAAAAATCCTACCGAGTGGAGAGCAAACCTCCCACTCGGGGGCTTAGCTGCAGCCCAGTGCTCGCCTAAGTGTTGAAAAAATCCTACCGAGTGGAGAGCAAACCTCCCACTCGGGGGCTTAGCTGCAGCCCAGTGCTCGCCTAAGTGTTGAAAAAATCCTACCGAGTGGAGAGCAAACCTCCCACTCGGGGGCTTAGCTGCAGCCCAGTGCTCGCCTAAGTGTTGAAAAAATCCTACCGAGTGGAGAGCAAACCTCCCACTCGGGGGCTTAGCTGCAGCCCAGTGCTCGCCTAAGTGTTTAAAAAATCCTACCGAGTGGAGAGAGCAAACCTCCCACTCGGGGGCTTAGCTGCAGCCCAGTGCTCGCCTAAGTGTTTAAAAATCCTACCGAGTGGAGAGCAGACCTCCCACTCGAGGCTTAGCTGCAGCCCAGTGCTCGCCTAAGTGTTTAAAAATCCTACCGAGTGGAGAGCAAACCTCCCACTCGGGGGCTTAGCTGCAGCCCAGTGCTCGCCTAAGTGTTTAAAAATCCTACCGAGTGGAGAGCAAACCTCCCACTCGGAGGCTTAGCTGCAGCCCAGTGCTCGCCTAAGTGTTTAAAAATCCTACCGAGTGGCGAGCCAGACTCCACTCGGGGCTTAGCTGCAGCCCAGTGCTCGCCTAAGTGTTTAAAAATCCTACCGAGGGGAGACATGTTGGGGAACGTAGTAATTTCAAAAAAAATTCCTACGCACACGCAAGATCATGGTGATGCATAGCAACGAGAGGGGAGAGTGTTGTCTACGTACCCACGCAGACCGACTGCGGAAGCGTTGACGCAACGTAGAGGAAGTAGTCGTACGTCTTCCCGATCCGACCGATCCAAGCACCGTTACTCCGGCACCTCCGAGTTCTTAGCACACGTACAGCTCGATGACGATCCCCGGGCTCCGATCCAGCAAAGCGTCGGGGAAGAGTTCCGTCAGCACGACGGCGTGGTGACGATCTTGATGTTCTACCGTCGCAGGGCTTCGCCTAAGCACCCTACAATATGATCGAGGTGGAATATGGTGGCAGGGGGCACCGCACACGGCTAAGGAACGATCTCAAGGATCAACTTGTGTGTCTATGGGGTGCCCCCTGCCCCTGTATATAAAGGATGGAGGAGGAGGAGGCCGGCCAAGGCTAGGTGCGGCCAGGATGTGGAGTCCTACTAGGACTCCAAGTCCTAGTAGGAGTCCACCAAGAGGGGAGGAAGGGAGAAGGAAGTGGAGGAGTAGGAAAGGTGGCCGGCCCCCTTTTCCCTAGTCCAATTCGGACTAGAGGGGAGGGGGGGCGCAGCAGCCTTTTCTCCTCTTCCCACTAAAGCCCATCAAGGCCCAATACTTCTCCCAGCGAATTCCCGTAACTCTCCGGTACTCCGAAAAATACCCGAATCACTCGGAACCTTTCCGAAGTCCGAATATAGTCGTCCAATATATCGATCTTTACGTCTCGACCATTTCGAGACTCCTCGTCATGTCCCCGATCTCATCCGGGACTCCGAACTCCTTCGGTACATCAAAACTCATAAACTCATAATATAACTGTCATCGAAACCTTAAGCGTGCGGACCCTACGGTTCGAGAACAATGTAGACATGACCGAGACACGTCTCCGATCAATAACCAATAGCGGGACCTGGATGCCCATATTGGCTCCTACATATTCTACGAAGATCTTTATCGGTCAGACCGCATAACAACATATGTTGTTCCCTTTGTCATCGGTATGTTACTTGCCTGAGATTCGATCGTCCGTATCCAATACCTAGTTCAATCTCGTTACTGGCAAGTCTCTTTACTCGTTTCGTAATACATCATCTCGCAACTAACTCATTAGTTGCAATGCTTGCAAGGCTTATGTGATGTGCATTATCGAGAGGGCCCAGAGATACCTCTCCGACAATCGGAGTGACAAATCCTAATCTCGAAATACGCCAACCCAACATGTACCTTTGGAGACACCTGTAGAGCTCCTTTATAATCACCCAGTTACGTTGTGATGTTTGGTAGCTGTAGGATCGAAAGTATGTCTAGAGGGGGGGTGATTAGACTACTTGACCAAATAAAAACTTAGCCTTTTCCCAATTTTAGTTCTTGGCAGATTTTAGCTATCTTAGGACAAGTCAAGCAATCATCACACAATTCAAGCAAGCATGCAAAGAGTTTATTGGCAGCGGAAAGTAAAGCATGCAACTTGCAAGAATGTAAAGGGAAGGGTTTGGAGGAATCAAACGCAATTGGAGACACGGATGTTTTCCCGTGGTTCGGATAGGTGGTGCTATCCTACATCCACGTTGATGGAGACTTCAACCCACGGAGGGTAATGGAGAAGCAACCTTGTCTATTCCATCATGGCCATCGCCCACGAAGGACTTGCCTCACTAGCGGTAGATCTTCACAAAGTAGGCGATCTCCTTGCCCTTACAAACTCCTTGGTTCAACTCCACAATCTTGTCAGAGGCTCCCAAGTGACACCTAGCCAATCTAGGAGACACCACTCTCCAAGAAGTAACAAATGGTGTGTTGATGATGAACTCCTTGCTCTTGTCCTTCAAATGATAGTCTCCCCAACACTCAACTCTCTCTCATAGGATTTGGATCTGGTGGAAAGAAGATTTGAGTGGAAAGCAACTTGGGGAAGGCTAGAGATCAAGATTCATATGGTAGAATGGAATATCTTGGTCTCAACACATGAGTAGGTGGTTCTCTCTCAGAACAAATGAGTTGGAATGGTGTATGTGTTCTGATGGCTCTCTCTACGAATGAGAGGTGGTGGAGGGGTATATATAGCCTCCACACAAAATCCAACGTTACACACAATTTACCAATCCGGTGGGGACCGAATCAGAAAACTCGGTCTGACCGAAATAGTAAACCTAGTGACCGTTAGGAATTTCGGTGGGACTGACATGCAACTCGGTAGGACCGATTCGGTTAGGGTTTTGGCATAACGTAATCTCGGTGAGACCGATTGCACAAACTCGGTGAGACCGAGTTTGGCAATTAGCTAACCAGAGAGTTGGTCAGGTAAACTCGGTGGGACCGACTCGCTCTTTCGGTGAGACCGAAAAGTTACAAGAAGGAAACAGAGAGTTTACATTGCATTCTCGGTGGGACCGATTCGCTCTTTTGGTGAGACCGAAAAGTTACAAAAGGGAAACAGAGAGTTTGCAACCCCATCTCGGTGTGACCGAGATCCTTATCGGTAGGACCGAATTGCTAGGGTTTGGCAGTGGCAAATGACAAGTGAAACTCGGTGGCGCCGGATTGAAAGAATCGGTATGACTGAGTTTGGCTTAGGGTTTAGGTCATTTGTGGCTATGGAAAAGTAGCTGAGGATTTTGGAGCATATCACTAAGCACATAAAGCAAGAGGCTCATTAAGCAACACCTCATCCCTCCTTGATAGTATTGGCTTTTCCTAAAGACTCAATGTGATCTTGGATCACTAAAATATAAAATGAGGAGTCTTGAACTTTGAGCTTGAGCCAATTCTTTGTCCTTAGCATTTTGAGGGTTCCACTTTCACATCCATGCCATGCCAATCATTGAGCTTTCCTGAAATAATCATCTTGGAATAGCATTAGCTCAATGAGCTATATGTTGTTATGAATTACCAAAACCACCTAGGGATAGTTGCACTTTCAATCTCCCCCTTTTTGGTAATTGATGACAACATATAGATCAAAGCTTCGACAAATAATAATAATCATGAAATACATCGTCGCTTTGAGAAGTATGTGATAAGTAAGAGCTCCCCCTAAATTTGTGCATATTTAAAATTTGCTTTGGACTGCAAATGCACAAGGAGTTCGAATCATGGGTTACTCTTCCATGTCACATACGTCTTGGTGGAGCGCTCAAAAAAATGATAAGATTGAAATACATGCACTCATCACCAAGAATAGTGAATGATCACAAGCGATAGATAGAATGATAATATTTAAGCAAGCATTAAGCAAACATTAAGTGTAGCTTATGATCAAACACTTGATCATCGATGTCTCACAGGCATAAGGACGTAGTATCTCACACACAAGCAAATAAAGTTCGAAAGACCACCAAATAAAAACAAGAGAGAATAAAAGCAACACTCTCTCTCGAAGCCTACGATCTATATATTTTCTCCCCCTTTGGCAACAAGTTACCAAAAAGTTCCTAGAAAATGCATAGTGCTAAGTCGACGCTCAGGCTTGATCTTCAGGTGGTGGTGGAGTCCGGAGCACGCCAAGGACGAAGCCTTCAGTAGATGTGGTAGGAGTTGAGGCTGCGGCGGATGCTGGAGCTGGTGGAACGGAGGCTGTAGCTGGTGCAGACGTTGTAGCTCTAGTGTCAGCAACTGGCAGTGCTGATGACCTCGGACCTCGTGGCACCCTGGCAAAAGCATCAGTTGTGGTTCTGCCTCTCCTCTCGTTCAAGTCGTCCTGGAGCTGCTCCACGGCAGTCTGTATCTCAGTCATCTTGATGTCCAAGTCATAGAACCTCTGTTCCATGATCCTCTCTAGGCTCGCCTGGTTCTGAGTCAGCGTGGCTATACTCTGCTCAATCTGCAGGGTGGACGCTATCAGGTAACCAAGCTGCTCTTGTTTGGTCTTCAAGAAGTAATCAGATGCCTCCGCTTGAGTAGGCATCCTGGCAACTTTCTCCTTCTTCGCCTTCTCCTTCTGGGCTTGTGCATGGGCAGATGAGGGCTCATTCTCAGTCATAACCACTTGGTTATCCTCAAAATCTGGACGGATGGGCAGGTGTTCCTTATCCAATAAATATACGCCCGTGCCCATCTTGGAGTTGATGAGCTCCTGAATCTGTGGGGCATACCCACAACTCCTCTTCTGGTCTGCAGCTATCCTCTTAATGGTTTCCACAATCAGACTCATGACCTTGAATTTCTGAGGCACGTCAAAGACATGAAGCAAGTTGATCGCGTGACCTCTGATCATCTTGTGATCTCCAGATTTGGGCAGAAGGGTGTGCC
Organism: Triticum urartu; assembly: GCF_003073215.2. Taxonomy (NCBI): domain Eukaryota; kingdom Viridiplantae; phylum Streptophyta; class Magnoliopsida; order Poales; family Poaceae; genus Triticum; species Triticum urartu. The sequence continues at coordinate 575,718,029 of NC_053027.1, read as the reverse complement.
TAAGGATCCAGTTGATCGTAGGCAATCCTGAGAGCAGATAGTGCACTGAGCCAAACTTGAACGCGTCGAGTGCTTCATTCGGGATCTCCTTGTACATGTTGGACATGGAGTTGTGATCCATCTTTTTCTTGGCATAAATGTCCAAGTCATCATCCTGCTCCTCTGGGGCATTGATCAACTTTCCCCATTCCTCAACAGTGGATTGGTACCTTGTACCTTCAGACATCCAAGTGATTCTTCCAACAGGCTGAAGATTGCCGTCACCCGGATCCAATGCCTTAGGCTTGCCAGGCTCACTGTAGGCGCTGTTGGCGCAGATTTTCTTCGCCGCCGCATCGCCCCCCTGCAGGAACGGGGGAGGCCCGCCTGGGAGTTCAAGAATGCGGCGGATATCATGAGGCTGCGTCCGGGCCTCAACTTCAACTTCACTGTTCTGGAGCTTAACGCGATGCTCCATGAGTTGTTCAAGTACGACCCTGAGCATCCCGAAGTGTTCAAGTTGCCGCAGGGTGTCGTTCCGCTGTGCAACAACTCCTCGCTCGACCGCATCCGTGCAATGATGCTGCAGTGTGACTCGCATAGGATTGTTGCAACTTGGCAAGAGCCTGAAGATGCCGTCGTGCAGGAGTTCTTTGACGGCTTGGTAGAAGTGCCGATCCGCTCCGACGAAAAGGATAAACTCACCCGCGACACCACCGAAGCGGAGCTGCAGCGCATCGCCACCAGACTGGAAGAGGCGGCGGCAGCCGCAGCCGCGGGCGAGTTTGGATTCACCGTGGAGGAGGCAGATGCAGCAGAGGCGGCAAGCCGTACCGAGCGAGAGGGGCTTGCCAGCGAGGAAAAGCTTGCCGGGCGTGGCGCCGAGTCGACCGAGCCCGCCGAGGATATAAGCGGCTCGTTGGAGATCAACTCCTCTTCCTCCTCCTCTTCAGGCAGCTCGCCGCGAGCAAAGCCTCCATCCCCACCAAGAAGGCGTCTCCGTAAGGCCGGGGACGTAGCGGAGCGGCAGACGAGCCAACAGCCGCCGCGCCGCGCGACACGCTCCGCTGCGGCAAGCACTGTTGCCACGGGAGCGCCTCACGTTGCTGCGGCAACTGGAGCGGGGTCTTCCCAGACCACCGCTTCTGCTCCTGCTGCTTCTCATGCCGCGGCGGCAGCCAGAGCAGGGTCGTCTCAGGCCACCGCCACCGTCACCGCCAAGCGGCCAAGGGAATCTACTCCTTCGCCTTCTCGCGCCGGACGGGAGCCGGACTTCGACTTCTCCGCGTTCAGCTCCGACGAGGAAGAAGAAGAAGAGTAAGATTCACCTGCTGTACTTGTAGTTCTTCAATTCTTGCTGTTTTGTCTTGTATCTCATTTGCTTTACTCTGGACTTATTCCTTTTCAGGACGCTGGCCCAGAGAGCAGCGAAGAGAGCCAAGATCCCGGTGATTAACATCGATGACGAACCCACCGCGACAGGAGGGGGTGCGCCCGAGACCACCTTGCCGGACCCGGCGACTGTTCTCCAGAGCAGCCCCCAGCGTAAGTATATGGTTCACTTTCCGCTGTTGGGCGCGCATGGATACTCTTTGCTGACATCTGACTGTTGGTTTGTGTAGGAGCAGAGCAGCCTCACCAGGAGCGCCCGGAGACCGCCCCCGGCATGCCATCTGCTTCGACTACGCCGCTAAGGGAGAGTTCTCCGGCAAGGGGCTCTCCGGCAAGGGATTCTCCGGCAAGGGGGAGTTCTCCGGCAAGGGGGAGTTCTCCGGCAAGGGGGAGCTCTCCGGCAAGGGACAGCACCAGCGTCCCCCCGGTAGCGGAGACTACGACTGCCGAGCCCAGTGCAGGTAATCTTCTCGCTTCAAAACTTCCCTTGGGTTCTTCTTCTTTTGATCTTCTTTTGGATATTTGCTTGACTCTTCTCCCTTTTCCGGCTGTCAGACCCATCTGCTGCGGAGCCGATGGAAACCGAGGCTGCTGCAGCTGCCGAGGCCGCCAAAGCTGCCGCCGCAGCAGCTGGCGAGGGGTCTGGCGATCGTACTGACGGCCCTGAGGCCGCAGGAGCGCCAGGCGCTACGCCGACCGCCAACCCTTCCGCCGCTGCCGCAGCGCCAGGCTCCGAAGAGCCCCAGCCGGGCGTCTACTTGAAGGCCCGCGATGGCGTCTTCATCAACCTCCCCTGGGCGTCAAGCTCCAGGGCGCCGGTCGAGGGAGAGAGCTTCGACGGAGAGGTGCTCGCCTCCGCTGGGCTGAAGATAGTTGACGCGCCAAGCAGCAGCAGCAGCGGCGAGCCTGAGGAGGAGCGGCTGCTGCGGAAGCTGTTGTCGCTCTACCGCGCGCGGCAAGCCAAGCTGGAATCCCGCGAGGCGCTTGTCGCGAAGGCGGGAGTAGACATCAAGAAGCGCGCGGAGGAGCTCGGGGGTTTTCACCAGGAAGCTCTCCGGTCTCTGCCAAAGGAGCGGGAGCAACTCGCCGCGGAGCAGCAGGCCTTCTTCCTCGAGAAGGCTGATCTTGAGGAGCAACAGCGGCTTCCGCTGAGAAGCTGTCTGCGCAGGAGGGCGAGCTAGCGCAGCGGAAGGTCAACCTCGACAGCCACGAGGAGGAGCTTGCCGCGCGCGAGCAAACATTCGGCGGAGCCCTCAAGCAAGCAAAGGATGCCACCGCAGCTGCTGAGGCCGCCAAGAAGGAGCTGGAGACGAAGGTGGCGCAGCTGGAGGCCGATCTCAAGGCGAGTGGCGAGGAGCTTTCCGTGCTCAGGCGTGAGCGGGAGAAGGACGCCCAGAGCCAGTCAGAGCTGCAGGCCAGCCTCGCCGAGAAGGGCAAGGAGCTTAGCACCGCCAAGGACTCCAACGCAGATCTTGAGTCGAAGCTGACTGCTTTGACCAAGACGCTGGACGGCGCCAAGGAGCAGGAGGCGGCCTTAAAGAAGGAGATCAAGGCCGACAAGGCGCTGCTGGAGAGTGTTGCCGCCACCCAGAATGCTTTTAGGGAGACGGTAGAGCACTGGACGGAGAGTCTTGTGAACATTGCCGCAGACATCGACAGGGAGCTGGCACAGCTGGGGATGGAGGATCTCGGGTATCCCTCCGACGAGAACCTCCAACCCAGCGCCAAGCTCACCTTATTCTTCAAAGGCGTGGCGACGGCCCTCCGGCGACTTCGGGAGAGGATCCCAAAGCAGCTGGCTGACGAGTCGCGCAAGATCTGCGCGGGAGCTCTTCAAAAGGTGCTGATGAAGGTGGCCTTCCGCAACCCAGGCCTCAACTTCTCCAACGTCCTCAAGACCTTGCCGCCGGATGCTGATCTGGAAGCGCTCAAGGCCCTTGTCGCACCCATTGTGGACAAGGTGAGCGGGATCAAGAGGATTGAAGGCGGGCGCGTAGACTAGGCCGCCTATTTGCTTCTTTTCTTGTCGCTGCTAGTCATGTCATGAAAACCATCTGTTAGAGCCGCGACAAGCTATTTTGTGATATAACTCTGTTCTGGGTAGTGATTGCAATGTTATTCCCTTTACTTGATTCCTTCCTTTGTATGTTTTTGCCCCACGCTTTTA
>NC_053027.1:575671038-575713491 GCF_003073215.2 Triticum urartu | reverse complement strand
CTCCTCAAGCATTATATATGAAAATCAAAAATGTAGCACTACGTATTACAATGGTCCCATATGAAGCACAATGTGAAAATGCATAGCTATAAGCCCTGGGCTAAGTAAAAGAAATTCAAAGCCGTATGTGCGGGTGTTGTTAGTTATCAATGAGTTACTTGTGTTGAGGAACAATGCAAATCACACTATGACTTGATAGACCCATAACCACACAAAAAAATCATATCCATGGCAACCAGTAAATAAGACTGACAAATATCTGCAAATCACATCAAGTTAGTATGACAACATTCTCATATATGAGTAGTCACGAACACATACAAAAATAGGGAATTGGGAAGGGCCCCAAGTCATCGAGCCGTCTGAGAAGCTATAGGGAAAAGGCTTGCACTACAGAAAAGAACCCAAGATGCTGACGGCTATGAAAACACGATTGGAGACAACCAGATGAGCAAGAGTTTTATGAAGGGTCATAGATGGAATCTTGGGGTCCGCTATTGGTATTTTGTACTTGAGAAATGAAGAAAACCAAATCAATTTTTTAAACATTTCAGATACCTCAACTTACATGCAAAAGATAAGCTTACCTCGTCAAAGTCATCTTATGCATATCTAACCAGACCTTGCGTATTGCTAAAAAAGTTTAGCTCTATCACGTTCACCGCCAATATCTATTTTTGAAACGATAAGAATTCAAACAACCAGTGAATTTCTATAGAAATAAGCCAGCTATATATGAGAAGGCATCAAAGAGATATTCAGCTAAACTTTAAGCTGGGGTTTTATTGGAAAACATAAGTATAGAACTAGGCAGGTTTTGATCCAAAAAATATTCAGCTAAACCTACGGTTGTATTTTAGAGAAAAAAACTCAGGGTTGGTACAACATTAGTAATAGATACACAAAACCAAACCTATTGTCAAATTCAAAGTATATCCCTCAAAAGACTTTCTATTCATTAATACCCTAAAAATGAAGAACAAGCACACTCGGACTATTAGCTAATCAGAAGAGAGGATTTAGCTACAATTATTCTTAAACTTGTTTCATGCCATATCCAAAAGTAAGTATATATGCCCAAACTAATCCTACTTCCTAGCAACATAAGTGATCATGACATTTCAGATTGAGATTATCTTTATATATATGTGTCCGAAAAATATGAAATGAACTCTATGTATTATAAAATCCTGATCCAAATGGACTTGATAGTTGATACTAGCCTTAGGACTCCCCTCCATGTGATAAATGAGATTGTTTCACAGAAATTAAAGCAAAATTTTTATTAATTTACTATTATCAAAAGATCAACGGAGATAACTATCAAATGACAAAAATATATTCAGCTTTAAACTTTCAAATGTGCGTATGGAGCTATCTATTTGTCAGTTAGTTATTCCAGTCTAGGTTTAGTTGTCTTCAACTTGCAACTGTCATGTATCCCATCTCAAGAGAGAAATGCCATGCAACATTGCACTAGCACTATCATATACAAAGTCTTGCATATGTAAATAGGCTGACAACAATGGCATTTAGTTCAATCTTTATACTCCCTCCGTCCGGAAATACTTGTCATCAAAATGGATAAAAGGGGATGGATCTAGACGTATTTTAGTTCTAGATACATCTCTTTTTATCTGACAAGTATTTTCGGACGGAGGAATTACAAAGGATATAAACAACATTCTATAAACTAATTATAAAAAATAACTTGTTTTAATTATACCCACACTGTAAGACATGCTATTACCTCCGGTATGAACACTTTCAAATGGATGGAAGTATGATCTGACGTCCGTTTGGGGTAGATTATTGAACTGTAATGACTGAAGCTGGACCGAAAAGATGTCAGCCATTGTCATCCCCAAGAACACCACATTGTTGTCCTCGGCAAAGCCTCGTATTACTGGGTACAATTCCATTGGATGCAGGGAAAGTAGTTTGTCTAGTTCAATGGTTCTTCCAAGCTCCCATGAAGGAACGCCATCGTAATCAGGCTTCCTCTCCCATAATCGCGCGGTGAAGTTCGATACGTGGAGGAAACCCAGGGCGCCACTATATGTCCTTATAACCATTAACTGATCTCCATACACATCCACAAGATACTGTATCACAGCTAAGATGTTTTTCTCGAAATCAAATTCAAGAATTCCCTCTGAACTGTTGAGTAAATAGGCAATTTCTCGATTAAATTAATCCACGAGTAAATCACTAGCACGTCATTGACACAAATAAACACATACTGATATTCAGTCAAGCTAGCACATACTACGCTAATTGCAGAAAGATCTACGTATAACGCTAGCATGGCTAAAACAGAAAACAGTAGGAGCGGGATAAACGAGTTATACCCTCCAGTAGGCCATGCAGAGGTCACGGCTTTGGTGGCGGCAGCGGCGTCCTCGGCGGCCTTCTTGTCGCCTTCAGCTTTCTCGGTGGCGGCACGTTCGGCGTCGGTGGACATGGTGATGATGAAGGCGACGCGGACGTAGAGGAAGGAGACGATCGGAAGCGAGCAGTCGCGTAATCGCTGCCCAAAAACCTATTCGACCCTCACCCCGTACAGGGACCAGAAGGGCGTAGTTTTGGAGACCTGCTCTCCCGTCGACCGTGTACGCGGCAGATGGGAAGGAGTCACCGGCGGTAGCAGCAGCAAGGGAACGATGGTGGGCGTGCGCGTGGAGCAGATGTGATCTGTTCGTGGCGGCTAGGGTTAGGAGACACTGCACACTTATATAGACGCAGCCGCGTGGAGAGACGTGGGCTCGACCCACGTCCGAGTCCGTGACAGCCCACGATCCGACGTCTCAAATCGTAGCCCAACTGTCAGAGAACTCTCCGTTAGTGACTGGCAAAAATAAGCGCGTAGGTGTGAGCTCGGCTCGGCTCAATCCCGCAACCCGCGGCGCGGCGCGGCGCGTCGTGACGAGGCGTGGCGTGGCGAGGCGGGCGGCGGAGGAGGATTGCGCGAGGGCCTCTTCTCTTCTCAAGCTCCAATAGCATGTAGAAGAGAAACCCTTATAAACCACTCCAACTCTCCTTCCACTAGCGGGGTGGGACTAAACTTCCCACTACACCTAGTGCCATATAACCCACATGGGCCCTTAGAGATTTTTCAGAAATTGCTATATGGGCCTAGAGCCCATCTCAAATTTCAGCAATCCCCCACCAGATCTCGAGGGCCCATTGTGTCCTCTGTTCCAATTGCTGTTTCGATATACGAGTGTGTCAGTGAAGACCTGTTAAGGTTGAACTTCACCTAGAGCAGGTAGCTACACTCCTTCACAACTGAACAATGGACTATGCCTTGAATTGTCAGTTTGGCGTAAAGAAGTTTCACTACATGTCTTACTAGTACTAGGCTGCCGAAGGCTGACCCCTCGGGTGGAGCATATAAGTCACACTCCTGGCCTATTCATGAGCTTACTAGAGATCACCCCAATCTCATAGACTATGACCAGCAGTCGGGCTCACATAGGTGTGTTCCTCCAAAGATCACTCTATAGGATAGCATCTTGCTTACATAAGCTTTGGAACACATTAAGACCATAGTCATCCTACCATACAGTATCGAGAGTATTGCATCTCCAACGGAGTGGGTTAGTATAGTTACTCTCCTCAGTTTACCACTGGCTTGTTTTCCCAGGTCCTAATTCACGGGATCTCCGATCACATAGGTTGGGTTACTACCATGGCAACTCATGTGGGTCTCATACCCATCTCCCTCGATGCATTATCTATCACAACACATGATAGCCCTTTTGTAAAGGGATCTGCCAGATTCTTAGCCGTATGGACATAGTCCAACGCTATCACTCCGGAGTTTCTTAATTTTCTGACAGCTTTTAATCTCATTCTTATGTGTTTGGCGGACTTCATGTTGTCCTTTGAACTCTTCACCTTGGTGATGACAGTCTGATTGTCACAGTTCATAAGGATAGCCGGAACCGGTTTATCAACCAATGGCAAGTCCATCAAAAGATCTCAAAGCCATCTCGCTTCAACACAAGATGTGTCTAATGCTGCTAATTCTGCTTCCATTGTCGATCTCGTTAAGATCGTTTGCTTGCAAGACTTCCAGGAAACAGCGCCACCTCCAAGAGTAAACATATACCCAGTTGTGGCCTTCATCTCATCAGCATCAGAGATCCAATTCGCATCACTATACCCTTCAAGTACCGACGGGTATCCGGTATAGTGAAGTCCATAGTTCATAGTACCTTTCAGATAGCGCATAACTCTTTCAACAGCATGTCAATGTACATCACCCGGTTTGGAAACAAACCGGCTCAGTTTGCTCACAGCAAACGCGATGTCAGGCCTCGTTGCGCTCGCTAGGTACATCAGTGAACCAATGATTTGAGAGTATCTCAATTGATCTTTAGCCATGCCTTTGGACTTTCGAATCAATACGCTAGGATCATATGGTGTTTGAGATGGCGTGCAGTCCAAATATCCAGAACGACTCAACACCTTCTCAACATAGTGGGATTGCAGAAGTGTAATTCCACCCTCATTATCTCTCAGTAGCTTGATGTTCAAGATAACATCAGCCACACCAAGGTCTTTCATCTCAAAGTTCTAAGATAGAAACGATTTGACCTCCTCAATGACTTTGAGGTTTGTTCCGAATATCAGTATGTCATCAACATACAAGCACAGTATAACTCCTTCGCCCCCACCATGGCGATAGTATACAGATTTGTCAGCCTCATTAACAACGAAACCAACAGATGTCAGAGTTGTATTAAACTTATCATGCCATTGCTTAGGTGCTTGTTTCAGGCCATATAAAGATTTTATCAACCTACACACCTTTCTTTCCTGACCATCTATCACAAAGCCATCAGGCTGTTGCATGTAGATTTCCTCCTTTAGCTCTCCATTTAGAAAAGCCTTCTTAACATCCATCTGATGGACGAGAAGACCGTGTGAGGCCGCCAACGAGAGTAATACTCGAATGGTGGTCAGTCTAGCCACAGGTGAATAAGTATCGAAGAAATCTTCCTCTTCTTGCTGGTCATAGCCCTTGGCCACAAGCCTAGCCTTGTACTTTTCAATAGTACCATCGGGCCTAAGCTTCTTTTTGAACACCCACTTACACCCCAGTGGTTTACAACCATAGGGACGATCAGTGATCTCCCATGTACCGTTAGCCATGATGGAATCCATCTCGCTACGGACCGCATCCTTCCAGTAGTCAGTTTCTGGAGAGGCATACGCTTCTGAAATAGAAGTGGGAGTATCATCCACGAGGTACACGAAGAAATCATCACCAAAGGTCTTTGCAGTCCTTTGTCTCTTGCCCCTACCAAGGGTTTCCTCGTCATCCTCCTGAGGATTTCCATAATGTGTGTGTTCATAATATTCCATAGGAATGGCAGGTTCAGGAGTCTCCTCAGATTCCTGTCTAGAAGTGCTTTGCATATCTCTCATAGGAAAAATATCCTCGAAGAATGTAGCATCCTTAGACTCCATAATTGTACCGACCTTCTGGTCAGGTACCTCAGATTTCACTACTAGAAACCTATAGCCAACGTTGTTCTTAGCGTAACCCAAATTAACGCAGTCCACAGTCTTTGGTCCAAGCTTACGCTTTTTGGGGATCGGCACATTGACTTTCGCCAAACAGCCCCAAGTACGCAAGTACGAGAGTGTTTTCCTTCTCTTTGCCCATTTCTCATAGGGAGTGATCTCATTATCCTTTGTTGGAACTTTATTCAGGACATGACATACCGTCAATATAGCCTCCCCCCACCATGCCTTGGATAAACCCGATGTATCTAACATGGCGTTAACCAAATCAGTTAGAGTACGGTTTTTCCGCTCGGTAACCCCGTTTAACTGGGGTGAATAGGGAGGCGTCCTCTCATGAATAATGCCATGTTCCGCACAGAAAGAATCAAACTCACTCGAGAAGTACTCTCCACCACGATCTGACCGGACTCGTTTAATTTTCTTTTCAAGTTGTTTCTCAACTTCTGCCTTATAGATTTTAAAGTAGTGTAGAGCCTTATCTTTAGTGTTTAACAGATACACATAGCAATATCTAGTGGAGTCATCTATCAATGTCATGAAGTATTTCTTTCCACCTTTAGTCAACACACCATTCATCTCACAAAGATGAGAATGTATGAGTTCTAATGGTGCCAAGTGTCTCTCCTCCGCGGCCTTGTGAGGCTTGCGAGGTTGCTTAGCTTGCACACATGAAAGGCACTTAGAACCTTTGGATAAGGTGAAACTCGGGATTAAATCCAACTTGGCTAGCCGCGTCATAACACCGAAACTAATGTGACAAAGATGTGAATGCCAAACTTCAGATTTATTAACATTTGAATGAATATGGTTCACGACTTTATTACAAAAATCTGCGAGGGAAAGGCGGAACATCCCTCCGCTCTCATAACCTTTTCCAACAAAGAGTCCATATTTCGTAACAACTAATTTATTAGACTCGAAAACCAACTTAAACCCTTCTCTACATAGAAGGGAGCCACTAACGAGGTTCTTCTTGATGGCGGGGACATGCTGCACGTTCTTCAGCTGCACGATCCTTCCCGAATTAAACTTCAGATCGACCGTGCCAACACCATGAACAGAAGCACTCGCGCCATTCCCCATCAATACAGACCTGTGACCTGTGGCCTGGTAAGAAGTGAACAATGAAATGTCAGCGCACACATGAACACCTGCACCTGTGTCCACCCACCAATCGTTGGGTTGAAACACTGAAAAAATAGTAAATAAATTACCGTACCCAGATGCACCATTCTCATTGTTGCCCACAATCATGTTGACAGACTTGGAGTCCTGTCTTGGCTTCTTGTACTTGTTTGGGCACTTGTTGGCCCAATGTTCAACCGAACCACAAGTAAAGCAGCCCTCATCCTTCTTGTTTTCTTGAAGGTCTTCTTACCCTTCTTCTTGAAGTCTGTATTCTGTTGGACACCGTTCTTTCCCTTGGGCTTGTGGGAGTTATGGTTCCTCTGGTTCACCATGTTGGCGACAGAAGTCCCTTCGGTCCCTTTTCCATGCGAGTATTTTGCCCTCGAATTCTTCTCAACACTCAGATGGCCAATGACATCCTCCACAGAGAATTCACGCCTCTGATGTTTCAGAGTGGTGGCAAAGTTCCTCCAGGAATTAGGGAGCTTAGCGATTATGCAGCCCACGACAAACTTGCCCGGTAACTCGCACTTAAGAAGTTCAAGCTCCTTAACGATGCATATTATCTCATGAGCCTGCTCCAATACAGGACGGTTTTCAACCATCTTGTAATCGTGGAACTGCTCTATAATATACATCTCGCTCCCTACATCGGCGGCCCCGAATTTAGATTCGAGCGCCTCCCACAAGTCCTTGGCGACATGCACATGTAAATATGCATCGACCAGTTTATCTCCGATCACGCTAAGAACTGCTCCAAGAAACACAACGATAGCCTCCTTGAACGCCTTCTCCTATTCAGGAGCAATCGTTCCCGTGGAGACACCGGTGACCCAGAACACGTTCATAGCTGTGAGCCATAATGTGGTCTTAGTCTGCCAATGCTTAAAGTATGTACCGGTAAACTTATCCGGTTTCAGTGCAGCGGCAAAGCCACTTGCCAAAAAATTCCTACACATAATAGGTTTTTGGATTGTTGAGTAAATAGGCAATTTCTCGATTAAATTAATCCACGAGTAAATCACTAGCACGTCATTGACACAAATAAACACATACTGATATTCAGTCAAGCTAGCACATACTACGCTAATTGCAGAAAGATCTACGTATAACGCTAGCATGGCTAAAACAGAAAACAGTAGGAGCGGGATAAACGAGTTATACCCTCCAGTAGGCCATGCATAGGTCGTGGCTTTGGTGGCGGCAGCGGCGTCCTCGGCGGCCTTCTTGTCGCCTTCAGCTTTCTCGGTGGCGGTACGTTCGGCGTCGGTGGACATGGTGATGATGAAGGCGACGCGGACGTAGAGGAAGGAGACGATCGGAAGCGAGCAGTCGCGTAATCGCTGCCCAAAAACCTATTCGCCCCTCACCCCGTACAGGGACCAGAAGGGCGTGGTTTCGGAGACCTGCTCTCCCGTCTACGCGGCGGACGGGATGGAGTCACCGGCGGCAGCGGCAACAAGGGAACGACGGTGGGCGTGCGCGTGGAGCAGATGTGATCTGTTTGTGGCGGCTAGGGTTAGGAGACACCGCACACTTATATAGACGCAGCCGCATGGAGAGACGTGGGCTCGACCCACGTCCGAGTCCGTGACAGCTCACAATCCGACGTCTCAGTGACTGGCAAAAATAAGCGCGTAGGTGTGAGCTCGGCTCGGCTCAATCCCGCGGAGCGGCGCGTCGTGACGAGGCGTGGCGTTGCGAGGCGGGCGGCGGAGGAGGAGTGCGCGAGGGCCTCTTCTCTTCTCAAGCTCCAATAGCATGTAGAAGAGAAACCCTTATAAACCACTCCAACTCTCCTTCCACTAGCGGGATGGGACTAAACTTCCCACTACACCTAGTGCCATATAACCCACATGGGCCCTTAAAGATTTTTCAGAAATTGCTATATGGGCCTAGAGCCCATCTCAAATTTCAGCATGAACCCCCAATAAGCAACCAGTAAAGGGCATCCCCAACCAGCACAGCAGGCTGATCCCAAGAAATTCTGGTGTCAAAAATGGTCAACCGTGGAATCGGTGTTGAGATGAGCTAGCCCCATGAGCTGGTCTCTGAGGAGTAAACGTAGGCTAGAGCTTCTTGTACGTCGTCGTAGCATGTTGCCACACAAACAACCTTGAAGTGTTGGACGTCTTTCCTAGCATGAAGCACTGCCCTGCTGACCTCCGTCGTCTTCAAAAGGAAGTTATGGAACACCAAGGGGATCGCTACGTGGTACTGGTCGCTGGTGATGGGGTCCCACACAAGGAGTTGGCGCCGTGTCCGGTTGTAGATGAGAACGAGGCCATGGCGGCAGTTGAGTAGCCTGAAGCAGTCTTCGTTGGCGGGCTGGAAAGAGAGGCGCCTGGGAGGGACACGATTGGGGGCCTCCAGAGTAGGTAGGAAGGAGACGCCGTGGACTCCCTCCACGAAGCAACCGAGGAGGGGAGGGCTGCGGCGGTGGTGGATCCGGAAGCGGGGGAGGAAGCCGGGGTCGGAGGCGAGGCTGCGCCAGCGCTTGCAGACGAGCGAGGCACGGGGCAGGGAGGAGAGCTGCGGCGGGAGGCATAGGAGGATCTCCAAGAGCAGGTCGTCGTCGTCGAGCGCTGCCGGGGTCAGCGAGCGGTGGCGGCGGCTGGTCATCTCGCAACCCGGCTTCGCTGAACGCAGAGCCCACGAGTTCGTGCCCTCGTCACAACAGGTTCATGAGTAATGCTACACGTAAAAACGAGTTACAAGGTTTTACAAAGAGGGTTAATTTGATTGGTCAATAGGTGAGGAGATGGCCCACCCCCCTGAAAATTAGGGGGGCAAGTTTGTGATTGGTTAGTAGATGGAAAAAATCCTAATCAGCGTGTAATTGCATGTAACTCTTTGTATGTTTAGCATTATTGACAGGTTCATTGTCTGAGCCCACGAGTTGATGTCAATGATGGTATCGGAGCCCACGAGTTGGTGTCACTGATGGTATCGGATCGTTTGTTTGTCTTAAAAAAAGAATATTTTGTTTACAACAATGGACGGCTCTTACGCAAGGTCGAGTTGGTCGGACCTCCCGACGGATCTCCTCCTCGGAATCCTCCAACGCCTCCAGCTCCTGGAATCCCTCGCTTTCGCGTCAGTCTGCGCATCATGGCGCCGGGCCGCGGTGACCACCGGCGTCCCATCTTCTTGCAGACCGTGGCTCATGTCTTGGACCCATCTCGTGGAGGAGGAGAGCCAAACCAACAAGAAAAACTGCAGCTCGGCCGCGACCTGCAAGTTCCGCCATCTCCTGGACGTCAACAAGTCTTACGATGTCGATTTTCCTGAGGATTGTTTCGTTGCATGTGACGGAGCTTCTCATGGATTGCTGGTTCTGGTGAACCAACCTTTCCAATCTACTTATCTTCAACCCCATCACCTCGGACATGGTCCCGTTACCGCCGATCACCGATTTCTCATTCATGGAGGCAGTGTATGATAGTCAAGGAAACATAGAAGGTTATCGCCTTTTTGACGATAAATTATATGACGATGCGAAATATCTGGCAACATGGTTCTACCAAAAGGCAGTGCTGTCCTGTGCTCCATCCAAAGGTGGTGACTACATTGTCATGATCATTCATTATGATAGAAATTGTCTCTCTTTCGCTAGGGCAGGAGGGGGCAGGTGGCAAGTGGTCTCAACTATAGCTAGAAGGGAACTAGATCGGTATGCGGACTATGCATACCACAATGGGAGGTTTTACACTATGACATACCGTGGAATAGTAGAAAAATATCATCTTGATGGATCCAATGGACCGACAAAGGAGGCGATCATTGCACATAGGACCTATTCAAGTGTTCTTACCAGGCACTTGGTTTCCACACCACACCATGGGGCGATCTCTTGCAAGTCCGGGCCATTTCCGCAAACCGTGTGGATCGTGTTAGGTTTCTAGTTGGAAAGGTTCATCCCGAAGGATGCAAGAAGGTATTGAAGGAAATATGCCCTAGAGGCAATAATAAAGTTATTATTTATTTCCTTATATCATGATAAATGTTTATTATTCATGCTAGAATTGTATTAACCGAAAACATAATACATGTGTGAATACATAGACAAATAGAGTGTCACTAGTATGCCTCTACTTGGCTAGATCGTTGATCAAAGATGGTTATGTTTCCTAACCATAGACATGAGTTGTCATTTGATTAACGGGATCACATCATTAGGAGAATGATGTGATTGACTTGACCCATTCCATTAGCTTAGCACTTGATCGTTTAGTTTGTTGCTATTGCTTTCTTCATGACTTATACATGTTCCTATGACTATGAGATTATGCAACTCCCGTTTACCGGAGGAACACTTTGTGTGCCACCAAACGTCACAACGTAACTGGGTGATTATAAAGGTGCTCTACAGGTGTCTCCGAAGGTACTTGTTGGGTGGCATATTTCGAGATTAGGATTTGTCACTCCGATTGTCGGAGAGGTATCTCTGGGCCCACTCGGTAATGCACATCACTATAAGCCTTGCAAGCATTGCAACTAATGAGTTAGTTGTGGGATGATGTATTACGGAATGAGTAAAGATACTTGCCGGTAATGAGATTGAACTAGGTATTGAGATACCGACGATCGAATCTCGGGCAAATAACATACCGATGACAAAGGGAACAATGTATGTAGTTATGCGGTCTAAACGATAAAGATCTTCGTAGAATATGTAGGAGCCAATATGAGCATCCAGGTTCCACTATTGGTTATTGACCGGAGACGTGTCTCGGTCATGTCTACATAGTTCTCGAACCCATAGGGTCCGCACGCTTAACGCTACAATGACATTTATATTATGAGTTTATATGTTTTGATATACCGAAGGAGTTCGGAGTCCCGGATGAGATCAGGGACATGACGAGGAGTCTCGAAATGGTCGAGACATAAAGATCGATATATTGTAGAGTGTCACTAGTATGCCTCTACTTGGCTAGATCGTTGATCAAAGATGGTTATGTTTCCTAACCATAGACATGAGTTGTCATTTGATTAACGGGATCACATCATTAGGAGAATGATGTGATTGACTTGACCCATTCCATTAGCTTAGCACTTGATCGTTTAGTTTGTTGCTATTGCTTTCTTCATGACTTATACATGTTCCTATGACTATGAGATTATGCAACTCCCGTTTACCGGAGGAACACTTTGTGTGCCACCAAACGTCACAACGTAACTGGGTGATTATAAAGGTGCTCTACAGGTGTCTCCGAAGGTACTTGTTGGGTGGCATATTTCGAGATTAGGATTTGTCACTCCGATTGTCGGAGAGGTATCTCTGGGCCCACTCGGTAATGCACATCACTATAAGCCTTGCAAGCATTGCAACTAATGAGTTAGTTGTGGGGATGATGTATTACGGAATGAGTAAAGATACTTGCCGGTAATGAGATTGAACTAGGTATTGAGATACCGACGATCGAATCTCGGGCAAATAACATACCGATGACAAAGGGAACAAGTATGTAGTTATGCGGTCTAAACGATAAAGATCTTCGTAGAATATGTAGGAGCCAATATGAGCATCCAGGTTCCACTATTGGTTATTGACCGGAGACGTGTCTCGGTCATGTCTACATAGTTCTCGAACCCATAGGTCCGCACGCTTAACGCTACAATGACATTTATATTATGAGTTTATATGTTTTGATATACCGAAGGAGTTCGGAGTCCCGGATGAGATCGGGGACATGACGAGGAGTCTCCAAAATGGTCGAGACATAAAGATCGATATATTGGACGACTATATTCGGACTGATCGGGAAAAGGTTCCGAGTGATTGCGAGGACTCCCCCCTTGGCGCGCCCTCCTCCTAGGCCGGCCGCCTCCCTCCTTGCTCTTTATATACAGGGGCAGGGGGGCACCTCTAGACACACAAGTTGATCAAGTTGATCGTCTCTTAGCCGTGTGCGGTGCCCCCCTCCACCATAGTCCACCTCGATAATACTGTAGCGGTGCTTAGGCGAAGCCCTGCGTCGGTAGAACATCAAAATCGTCACCACGCCATCATGCTGATGAAACTCTCCCTCAACACTCGGATGGATCGGAGTTCGAGGGACGTCATTGGGCTGAACGTGTGCTGAACTCGGAGGTGCCGTGCGTTCGGTACTTGATCGGTCGGATCGTGAAGACATACGACTACATCAACCGCGTTGTGCTAACGCTTCCGCTTTCAGTCTACGAGGGTACGTGGACAACACTCTCCCCTCTCGTTGCCATGCATCACCATGATCTTGCGTGTGCGTAGGAAAATTTTGAAATTACTACGTTCCCCAACAGCGAGCCAGGTTTTATGCGTTGATGTAATATGCACGAGTAGAACACAAGTGAGTTGTGGGCGATATAAGTCATACTGCTTACCAGCATGTCACACTTTGGTTCGACGGTATTGTTGGATGAAGCAGCCCGGACCGACATTACACGTACGCTTACGCGAGACTGGTTCTACCGACGTGCTTTGCACACAGGTGGCTGGCGGGTGTCAGTTTCTCCAACTTTAGTTGAACCGAGTGTGGCTACGCCCGGTCCTTGCGAAGGTTAAAACAGCACCAACTTGACAAACTATCGTTGTGGTTTTGATGCGTAGGTAAGAACGGTTCTTGCTCAACCCGTAGCAGCCACGTAAAACTTGCAACAACAAAGTAGAGGACGTCTAACTTGTTTTTGCAGGGCATGTTGTGATGTGATATGGTCAAGACGTGATGAGATATAAGTTGTTGTATGAGATGATCATGTTTTGTTGAAGTTATCGGCAACTGGCAAAAGCCTTATGGTTATCTCTCTATTTCATAAGATGCAAGCGCCAAATAATTGCTTTACTTTATCGCTATGCGATAGCGATAGTTGCAAGAGCAATTGTTGGTGAGACAACCATGTGACGACACATTGATATAGATCAAGATGATGGAGATCATGGTGTCATGCCGGTGACGGTGGAGATCAGGACGATGCTTTGGAGATGGAGATCAAAGGCACAAGATGATGATGGCCATATCATGTCACATGTTTTACATGTGATGTTTATCTTTTATACATCTTATTTTGCTTAGTTCGACGGTAGCTTTATAAGATGATCTCTCACTAATTATCAAGGTACAAGTGTTCTCCCTGAGTATGCACCGTTGCGAAAGTTCTTCGTGCTGAGACACCACGTGATGATCGGGTGTGATAGGCTCTACGTTCAAATACAACGGGTACAAAATAGTTGCACACGCGGAATACTTAGGTTAAACTTGACGAGACTAGCATATAACAGATATGGCCTCGGAACACAGAGACCGAAAGGTCGAGCGTGAATCATATAGTAGATATGATCAACATAGTGATGTTCACCATTGAAACTAATCCATCTCACGTGATGATCGGACATGGTTTAGTTGATATGGATCACGTGATCACTTAGAAGATTAGAGGGATGTCTGTCTAAGAGGGAGTTCTTAAGTAATATGATTAATTGAACTTTAATTTATCATGAACTTGGTCCTGGTAGTATTAGCATATCTATGTTGTAGATCAATAGCTCGCGTTTAGCTCCCCTGTTTTATTTTTGATATGTTCCTAGAGAAAATTAAGTTGAAAGATGTTAGTAGCAATGATGCGGATTGGATCCGTGATCTGAGGATTATCCTCATTGCTGCACAGAAGAATTATGTCCTTAATGCACCGCTAGGTGACAGACCTATTGCAGGAGTAGATGCAGACGTTATAAACGTTTGGCTAGCTCAATATGATGACTACTTGATAGTTTAGTGCACCATGCTTAACGGCTTAGAATCGGGACTTCAAAGACGTTTTGAATGTCGTGGACCATATGAGATGTTCCAGGAGTTGAAGTTAATATTTCAAGCAAATACCCGAGTTGAGAGATATGAAGTCTCCAACAAGTTCTATAGCTAAAAAGATGGAGGAGAATAGCTCAAGCAGTGAGCATGTACTCAGATTGTCTGGGTACTACAATCGCTTGAATCAAGTGGGAATTAATCTTCCAGATAAGATAGTGATTGACAGAATTCTCTAGTCGCCATCACCAAGTTAGTAGAAATTCGTGATGAACTATGATATGAAAGGGATAACGGAAACGATTCCCAAACTCTTCGTAATGCTGAAATCAACGAAGGTAGAAATCAAGAAAAATATCAAGTGTTGATGGTAGACAAGACCACTAGTTTCAAGAAAAGGGCAAAGGGAAGAAGGGGAACTTCAAGAAGAACGGCAAGCAAGTTGTTGCTCAAGTGAAGAAGTCCAAGTCTGGTCCTAAGCCTGAGACTAAGTGCTTCTACTGTAAAGGGACTGGTCACTGGAGGCGGAACTGCCCCAAGTATTTGGCAGATAAGAAGGATGGCAAAGTGAACAAAGGTATATTTGATATACAGATTATTGATGTGTATTTTACTAGCGTTCGTAGCAACCCCTCGGTATTTGATACTGGTTCAGTTGCTAAGAGTAGTAACTCGAAATGGGAGTTGCAGAATGAACATAGACTAGTTAAGGGTGAAGTGACGATGTGTGTTGGAAGTGGTTCCAAGATTGATATGATCATCATCGCACACTCCCTATACTTTTGGCATTAGTGTTGAACCTAAATAAGTGTTATTTGGTGTTTGCGTTGAGCATGAATATGATTTGATCATGTTTATTGCAATATGGTTATTCATTTAAGTAAGAGAATAAATTATTGTTCTGTTTACATGAATAAAACCTTATATGGTTACACACCCAATAAAAATGGTTCGTTGGATCTCGATCGTAGTGATACACATATTCGTAATATTGAAACCAAAAGATGCAAAATTAATAATGATAGTGCAACTTATTTGTGGCACTGCCGTTTAGGTCATATTGGTGTAAAGCGCATGAAGAAACTCCATGCTGATAGACTTTTGGAATCACTTGATTATGAATCACTTGATGCTTGTGAACCATGCCTCATGGGCAAGATGACTAAGACTCCGTTCTCCAAAACAATGGAGCGAGCAACTGACTTATTGGAAATAATACATACTGATGTATGCGGTCCGATGAGTGTTAAGGCTCACGGCAAGTATCGTTATTTTCTGACCTTCACAGATGATTTGAGAAGGTATGGGTATATCTACGTAATGAAACACAAGTCTGAAACAGTTGAAAAGTTCAAAGAATTTCAGAATGAAGTGGAGAATCATCGTAACAAAAATAAAAGTTTCTACGATATGATCGCAGAAGTAAAATATTTGAGTTACAAGTTTGGCCTTCAGTTAAAACAATGTGAAATAGTTTCACTACTCACGCCACCTGGAACACCACAGTGTAATGGTGTGTCCGAACATCGTAACCGTACTCTATTAGATATGGTGCGATCTATGATGTCTCTTACCAATTTACCACTATCGTTTTGGGGTTATGCATTAGAGACAGCTACATTCATGTTAAATAGGGCACCATCTAAATCCATTGAGACGACACCGTATGAACTATAGTTTGGCAAGAAACCTAAGCTGTCGTTTCTTAAAGTTTGAGGTTGCAATGCTTATGTGAAAAAGTTTCAACCTGATAAGCTCAAACCAAAACGGAGAAGTGCGTCTTCATAGGATACCCAAAAGAAAATGTTGGGTACACCTTCTATCACAGATCCGAAGGCAAGATATTCATTGCTGAGAATGGATCCTTTCTAGAGAAGGAGTTTCTCTCGAAAGAAGTGAGTGGGAGGAAAGTAGAACTTGATGAGGTAACTGTACCTGCTCCCTTATTGGAAAGTAGTTCATCACAGAAATCTGTTCCTGTGACTACTACACCAATTAGTGAGGAAGCTAATGATGATGATCATGTAACTTCAGATCAAGTTACTACCGAACCTCGTAGGTAAACCAGGGTGAGATCCGCACCAGAGTGGTACGGTAATCCTACTCTAGAGTTCATGTTACTTGACCATGACGAACCTATGAACTATGAGGAAGCGATGATGAGCCCAGATTCCGCGAAATGGCTTAAGGCCATGAAATCTGAGATGAGATCCATGTATAAGAAAACAAAGTATGGACTTTGATTGACTTGCCCAAAGATCGG
This sequence comes from Triticum urartu, assembly GCF_003073215.2. Lineage (NCBI taxonomy): Eukaryota > Viridiplantae > Streptophyta > Magnoliopsida > Poales > Poaceae > Triticum > Triticum urartu. Next base: position 575,696,778 of record NC_053027.1, on the reverse strand, counting down.
CGAGCCATTGAGATTAAATGGATCTTCAAGAGGAAGACGGACGCTGATAGCATTGTTACTATCTACAAAGCTAGAATTGTCGCAAAAGGTTTTTGACAAGTTCAAGGTATTGACTACGATGAGAGTTTCTCACTCGTATCTATGCTTAAGTCTGTCCGAATCATGTTAGCAATTGCCGCATTTTATGAAATCTGGCAAATGGATAAACAAAACTGCATTCCTTAATGAATTTATTACAGAAGAGTTGTATATGATGCAACCAGAAGGTTTTTGTCAATCCTAAAGGTACTAACAAAATATGCAAGCTCCAGCAATCCATCTATGGACTGGTGCAAGCATCTCGGAGTTGGAATATACGCTTTGACAAGTTGATCAAAGCATATAGTTTTATACAGACTTGCGGTGAAGCCTGTATTTACAAGAAAGTGAGTGGGAGCACTACAGCATTTCTGATAAGTATATGTGAATGACATATTGTTGATCGGAGATAATGTAGAACTATTCTGCAAAGCATAAAGGAGTGTTTGAAAGGAGTTTTTCAAAGAAAGACCTCGGTGAAGCTGCTTACATATTAAGCATCAAGATCTATAGAGATAGATCAAGACGCTTGATAAAGTTTTTCAATGAGTACATACCTTGACAAGATTTTGAAGTAGTTCAAAATGGAACAGTCAAAGAAAGAGTTCTTGCCTGTGTTACAAGGTGTGAAGTTGAGTAAGACTCAAAGCCCGAACACGGCAGAAGATAGAAAGAGAATGAAAGTCATTCCCTATGCCTTGGCCATAGGTTCTATAAAGTATGCCATGCTGTGTACCAGACCTATTGTATACCCTGCCCTGAGTTTGGCAAGGGAGTACAATAGTGATCTAGGAAGTAGATCACTGGACATTGGTCAAAATTATCCTTAGTGGAATAAGGATATGTTTCTCGATTATGGAGGTGACAAAAGGTTCGTCGTAAAGGGTTACGTCGATGCAAGTTTTGACACTGATCCAGATGACTCAAAGTCTCAGTCTGGATACATATTGAAAGTGGGAGCAATTAGCTAGAGTAGCTCCGTGCAGAGCATTGTTGACATAGAAATTTGCAAAATACATACGGGTCTGAATGTGGCAGACCCGTTGACTAAACTTCCCTCACAAGCAAAACATGATCACACCTTAGTACTCTTTGGGTATTAATCACATAGCGAAACCCTTTGGGTGTTGGTCACATGTCGATGTGAACTATGGGTGTTAATCTCATGATGATGTGAACTATTGGTATTAAATCACATGGCGATGTGAACTAGATTATTGACTCTACTGCAAGTGGGAGACTGAAGGAAATATGCCCTAGAGGCAATAATAAAGTTATTATTTATTTCCTTATATCATGATAAATGTTTATTATTCATGCTAGAATTGTATTAACCGAAAACATAATACATGTGTGAATACATAGACAAACAGAGTGTCACTAGTATGCCTCTACTTGGCTAGATCGTTGATCAAAGATGGTTATGTTTCCTAACCATAGACATGAGTTGTCATTTGATTAACGGGATCACATCATTAGGAGAATGATGTGATTGACTTGACCCATTCCATTAGCTTAGCACTTGATCGTTTAGTTTGTTGCTATTGCTTTCTTCATGACTTATACATGTTCCTATGACTATGAGATTATGCAACTCCCGTTTACCGGAGGAACACTTTGTGTGCCACCAAACGTCACAACGTAACTGGGTGATTATAAAGGTGCTCTACAGGTGTCTCCGAAGGTACTTGTTGGGTGGCATATTTCGAGATTAGGATTTGTCACTCCGATTGTCGGAGAGGTATCTCTGGGCCCACTCGGTAATGCACATCACTATAAGCCTTGCAAGCATTGCAACTAATGAGTTAGTTGTGGGATGATGTATTACGGAATGAGTAAAGATACTTGCCGGTAATGAGATTGAACTAGGTATTGAGATACCGACGATCGAATCTCGGGCAAATAACATACCGATGACAAAGGGAACAATGTATGTAGTTATGCGGTCTAAACGATAAAGATCTTCGTAGAATATGTGGGAGCCAATATGAGCATCCAGGTTCCACTATTGGTTATTGACCGGAGACGTGTCTCGGTCATGTCTACATAGTTCTCGAACCCATAGGGTCCGCACGCTTAACGCTACAATGACATTTATATTATGAGTTTATATGTTTTGATGTACCGAAGGAGTTCGGAGTCCCGGATGAGATCGGGGACATGACGAGGAGTCTCAAAATGGTCGAGACGTAAAGATCGATATATTGGACGACTATATTCGGACATCGAAAAGGTTCCGAGTGATTCGGACTCCCCCCTTGGCGCGCCCTCCTCCTAGGCCGGCCGCCTCCCTCCTTGCTCCTTTATATACAGGGGCAGGGGGGCACCTCTAGACACACAAGTTGATCAAGTTGATCGTCTCTTAGCCGTGTGCGGTGCCCCCCTCCACCATAGTCCACCTCGATAATACTGTAGCGGTGCTTAGGCGAAGCCCTGCGTTGGTAGAACATCAAAATCGTCACCACGTCGTCGTGCTGACGAAACTCTCCCTCAACACTCAGCTGGATCGGAGTTCGAGGGATGTCATCGGGCTGAATGTGTGCTGAACTCGGAGGTGTCGTGCATTCGGTACTTGATCGGTCGGATCGTGAAGACGTACAACTACATCAACCGCGTTGTGCTAACGCTTCCGCTTTCGGTCTACGAGGGTACATGGACAACACTCTCCCCTCTCGTTGCCATGCATCACCATGATCTTGCGTGTGCGTAGGAAAATTTTGAAATTACTACGTTCCCCAACAGGTATCGCTCGACGACTTGGTGGAGCATGCGATATTTGTTGGACTGAATCACTCGGCGTGCTTACCCTCTAAGAAATTCCCTGGTTTGAGACCGAAATGCATCTATTTCTCAGCTCCCTGGGTGACAGAGACGTTTGATTTAGTTGCCCGTTGTCGTGGATGGGGAGGTGTAAGGTCATATGACATGGAAACAAGGGTCTTCGAGCATGCTTTTCCCTTTGAAGGGATGCCTAAAAGTTCAAGAATTCATGTTCCTTGAGAGGTCTGGATCACACCAAATATGTAATACTTCTGCAAATACAAGGGATTGTAGATTCTATACCAAACACATCGACACCATGATGAGAAATCAAGACATCTTCATAGTTCATAGAGATGATGTGGCTCCACTATGCAGAGATACATATGAAGCTACAGTCTGAATTGCAAAATGAAGTTCACTAGGGTACTTTTTTTTGAGGCAACGTCACAAGGCTTTATTAATTCGTCACAATGTTTACAGGGACGAAAGGTAGGTTCCCGGGATGGCCTAACCAGACACGGCGGCCACCACCGAGAGATAAAGCATGCCTCGCTAAGTTGTGAGCTTCATAATTGGAGCTCCTAAACTCATGTTTAAAATTACAAAACTCAAAAACTGAAGAGTGAGCTATTATTTCATGTACAATTGCACCGTAGCTCGCAAGATTGTCCTTCTATAAGTCTTCCACGACCACTTTGCAATCCGATGCAACTTCAACCCGCCTCAAATATAGATCATCTGCCAGTGCCAAGGCTTCTCTAATGGCTAGAGCTTCGAGGGTCGGTGGGTCTACAATGTTGCTGAAGCCACAAGTCGATGCGCCAATGAACATGCCTTCATGATTTCTACAAATCACTCCAATTGAGCTGAACCCTTGCCTGGACACAGCCGCATCAACGTTTATCTTGGCGTTCCCCGCTGACGAGGCCAACCACTCCCTTGTGTTCACGTGTCTCTGCGTCGTGACAACCGGGATTTTGGCATTGATCACCTGCAACTCCCCCAAGTAGCTAGATATGAAACTGTCGACCGAGTGAGGAGATTGGAAGATACTCTCATGAATGGCCTTCCTCCTGACTCCCCATATTGCCCAAAGAAACACCACCAAACGATCAAAATGCTCTTTTGTTAATATTTCATGTATATCAAAGAGCCAATCCTTCGGGTTCTCCTCTCCTCGTTCTATCATGTGTTGCACCAAATCCTCCGGAGCCAACGCCCATATACTCGCAGACATAGGACATGTAATCAGTGCATGCTTCCATGTGTCCACGGCTCCACAGAGTAAGCAAGAGTTTTCAGTTGACATATGAAGGTGATGCAAAACGGTCCCAGTTGGCATAGATTGTCGGGCCAATCGCCATAGAAACATCCTGAGTTTCGAGGGTACTTGGATATGCCAAATCATGGACCAGTTGTTGGTCTCACTGAACTCATATGAGGTGCCTCCCTCCTCATGCAACCATGCTTCCCTGTCGTGCTTAGTCTTGAGAATCATGTGATAGGCAGACCGAACACTGAATCTCCCCCTAGGGTCATGATGCCACGCCCAAAAATCATCAACACGACGCGTGCACAAAGGGATCTTGAGAATTGCCTCGGCGTCGAAGGTAGTGAAAACCGTTCGGACCAGGCCCTCATTCCAGCTAGCCAATGTGACATCAATGAGTTGTGATACTCTGTCCGGTGGATTTTGGACGAGAGCTGTTATAGGGCGCTTGTAATTGTCTCGCGGTATCTAGTTGTGTTGCCAAATGTTAGTGGATGCACCATCTCCTATTCTGTGCACCAAACCTTGTGATAATATGTCACGCCCGTCCAGTATCGCCCTCCATATCTGTGATGGGTGGGCTCCTAGCTCAGCCTGAAGTAGAGAGCCATTCGGAAAATATACTGCCTTGAGAATCTGAGCGCTGAGAGATGTACTGTCTGTGAGTGTACGCCATGCCTGCCTTGCTAACAATGCAAGATTGAAGATTTCCAAGTCACTAAACCCCAATCCTCCTAAGTGCTTCGGCAAAGTCATGGTATCCCATGCTACCCAGCTCGGCTTCCTCTTCCCTTGTTTTGAGCCCCACCAGAACTGACGAATGATCGATGTGATGCTATCACAAAGACCTCTTGGCAGACGGAAACATGCCATCGAGTAGACTGGGATCGCTTGTGCAACCAATTTAATCAAAATTTCCTTGCCAGCTGCAGATAATAACTTCTCCATCCAACCTTTAATCTTTTCCCAGACACTGTCTCGGAGATATTTGAACGTACCATTCTTCGAGTGACCAACATCTGTTGGCATACCCAGGTAGCGCTCACTCAATAATTCATTCTGGGCCTGCAAATTGTTCTTTATAGTCTCTCTCAACTGTGTCGGGCATCCCTTACTGAAGAAAATCGAAGATTTATCATTGTTAATCCTCTGCCCCGAAGCGTTACAGTAAATATCAAGTAGGTTTGACACCTGAACTGATCCTTCCCCACTAGTTTTGAATAGCAACAAGCTATCATCTGCAAACAGGAGATGGTTAACGGTAGGAGCCGTAGGAGCCACCTGAATACCTGTCGAAGACAACTGAGAACTTGATTTAAGGAGGCACGAGAGGCCCTCTGTTGCGATCAAGAACAAACAGGGGGATATCGGGTCTCCTTGTCGGATACCTCGTGTAGGCTTGAAAGATTCTAGCCTTTCTCCATTGAAGCACACAGAAAATGAAACTGAGGAAATCATGCGCATGACAATATCTATCCAGTGACCATCAAAACCCAATTTTGTCATGATACCTCGCAAATAGTCCCACTCTAATCTGTCATACGCCTTCATCATATCCAGTTTTAAAGCACAGACGTTGTTGGACTTTGATCTGGACCTCTTCATGAAGTGCAAACATTCATATGCGCAAATGATGTTATCAGTGATGAGCCTTCCGGGGACAAAAGCAGATTGCTCCTCCGATATTATGTCAGGTAATATCACTTTCAATCTATTGGCTATCACTTTTGAGGCTATTTTATACAAAACATTGCACAGGCTTATAGGACGAAATTGAGCAAGCACCGTAGGAGTAGTTACCTTTGGGATTAATACAAGCACGGTGTCATTGATGGATTCTGGGCTCTCCTCACCGCTTACAATTCTCAGCACTATGTTTGTTACCTCATCACCACAAACGTCCCAATGTCTCTGATAGAAGTGGGCAGGAAAACCGTCAGGCCCCGGCGCTTTGGTTGGGAACATTTGGAACAGAGCAGTCTTGACTTCCTACTTAGTGTATGGAGCACATAGTTCCATGTTCATTGCTGCTGTCACCTTGCGTGGCACGTGATTTAATACAGCGTCCATGTTTTGCACCCCCTCGGAGAGATACAAAGACTGATAAAAATCGTGAGCCAACGCCTTTAGCTCTCCAGGATCGGATATCTCCACTCCCAATGAATTCTGAAGCACCTTGATCATATTTTTCTTCCTCCTGAGACTGGCTCGCAGATGAAAAAAAATTGTGTTTTTGTCTCCCGCTGAAAGCCACTCAATTCTCGCCCTCTGACGCCACATAATTTCTTCTCTATGATACATCTCGATCAACCTCTCGTTGATCTTAAGCTCTGCATGTGAGGGGCCTGTCCTCAAGGGATCGTTCTTTAGTTCATCCAAAGATTTCTTCAAAGATTTTATCTCTTTTCTCACACTTCCAAACGTGTCACGGCTCCACCTTCCCAGGTCGCTTGCAAGGTTCTATAGTTTCTGACGCAGCTCATCCACTGTCGAGCATGGCGGGCTTGCACCCCATCCCTGGTTTATTACATCTCGAAAACTGTCATGTCTCTCCCACATTGTTTCATATCTAAAAGGACAATTGACTCGATCGTTGGTCCCGGCATCCGGATTCAGCAGCAATGGAGAGTGATCCGAAGTGACTCCCGTCAAGTGTGTTACCGATGCCAAGGGAAATGTTGACAGCCAATCAAAATTCACTAGAGCTCGGTCAAGTCTACATCGTGTGTAAGTTCCTCCCATTACTTTCTTCTCGAAGGTCCAAAAATTACCTTTGTAGCCTAAGTCGAGCAGCATGCAAACATCTAAAACATCACGAAAAGCTTGGATTTGAGCATTACTCCGCTGTCCAATACCATGATGTTCATCTGGACGCAAAACTTCGTTGAAATCACCCAAACAGAGCCAAGGAAGGGTGCTCAAAGTACTGACGTTTTTCAGAGTTGTCCAGGTTTGATGCCTCAAGTGTGTCTGCGCCTCCCCGTATACACATGTCATCCTCCACTGCTCTTTGCCTGGTTCCTCGACGGATACATCTAGATGATAATCAGAATAACCAAGAATTTCAACATTTATTAAATTGTTCCAAAACAAACCTATTCCTCCACTTCTTCCTCTACTGATCACAGCATAAGCGCTATCAAAACCCAACGTGCCAGCTAATGCTTCTACCCTACCACTTTCCAACTGTGTTTCAACAATGCATAAAAGGGTAGGGGCAAATTGCCTCGCGAAATCACGAAGATCTCAAACTGTCGCGGCTTTGCCCGCACCGCGACAGTTCCAACAGAAAATATTCATTGGGCTCGGCAGCGCCCCTCGAAGGAGCCCGCCAATGAAGAGACGATCCTGCCAAGACCGGCACTGTTTTCCAAATCATCCTCCCCTGCATCTGTACTCATCTTGGTCCTCTTTTGGTCCTGTTTACTGCTCGGACTAGCTGGAACCGTTGAGGGAGCTGGAAGCGAGAGCATCGCTCCCTGGCTTGTGTCGCTCGTTGCATTGTTCCCCGGCTGTATCACATGTTGTGTTTGGGCCGGCGCTCTCTTTCTGTTATTGTCTGCATCATTCATAACCGTATCTGACGCACTGCCAAAACCCTCTTTCCCGTCGCCGCCCTTATCATGATCATAGCGCGGCTCGGTTGCACGACCAGCACGACCTCCTCTCCGGCCGCCTCTACGGCCTCGACCACCTCCCGGCCCCTGTCCGGTTCTGAAAACCCAAGAAGCACGCAAATCTTTGAAAACCAAGGATGACGGAGGGTGGATTCCATTGCCATGTTCTTTGAACTGATGTCCAAGCATACCACAAACCGCACACCAATCGGGAGTTTCTCATATTTTAGCCTATATATTTGACGCTTCCCATCCCTTATCATCGACACAACATTCTTCAGCGGCTTGTCGACATTGATCCTGATCCATACACGATGGAAATTGCCCGTGAAATCTTGTGACTGTGGCTCGGCATATAAGACTTCTCCGACTTTTGCTGCTAAAGATGGCACAAGATGAGCGTATAAGGGTGGTACATCATGGATCTGCAACCAAATCTCAATTGTATCCAACAAAACCGTTGATGGTTTAGCCAATCCATCATACGGTTTGATAATAACAGCATCCCCTCGAAAGTGCCATGGACCATCACGTGTTACTCTCTCCCAATCACCCAAGCAAGAGAACTGCACCGTGTATAGATTATCTTCCAAAGGCTTGAACTGCACCTCCTGAGCAAGATCCCAAGCGGCCCTCATGTTTTTGAAAAACCAATATTGGCTATAGGTCTTTGGCGAGTGAACCCTAGTGAGAGCAATCCACTGTGCCGCCTCTACCGGGGCCTCTTTTTCATCAAACACCACGTCATCTAGATCCTCCTCCCGAAGACCTAGTTCCTTCATCAGTGCCGTCACATCATCCGGATCCGTAGGTCCTGAACGCAACCCCGATGCTCCGTCTGACGCCATTACTCCTCGAACCCTAACCCGATCAACAATGAAACCGGGCCTCTGCAGGAACCCTAGGCACCTCCCACTCCCCCGCCCCACCCAGGACCGAAGAGACTAGCAGCTCTCGATCGTCAGAGGAGGACCAGGGAGGAGTACGGGGGCAGGGAAGGCAAAGTCTCAACGGCGGCGATCGGAATCGCCCCGAGAGGAAGAAACCCTGGCTACAGCAGGGAAACCCTGCTGCTTCCAACTGTTCTTTTTTTTTGCGGGCAAATCAGAGAGCTTTATTCAGATAAACGCATTCCCCGGACAGTCAGCCAGAAGGCTGGTCATAAGGAAGCTAGGGGATTCAGCAAGCCAAGTTTCGGTCACATTCAAAGTGCACGCATGTTTTGCACAAAGATGTGCCGGCACATTAGCTGCCCTGTGTACATGATCAATATCAAAGGAAGTGAAAAAACTAATAAGCTCTCCTATTTCTAACAAGATCGGAGCCACAATAGAACGGGAATTGTGGCGAGTTTTCCATAGCGTCACCAGCTCCAAACAGTCAACCTCTATTATCACATGCCGGAAGCCTCGAAGTGTAGCAAAAAGAACTCCTTCTCGCAGCGAAAAGGCCTAAATGATGAGGGGATCAGACACCCCTAAATATGGTTTACTCCATGCTCCCAGAAACGCATTAGACGAACGGGCGACTCTACCTGCACCCCCTCGTCCTTCTGCCAAATTCAGCGCTCCATCTGTATTGATTTTAACAACACCCACATCAGGTGGACACCATCCAAAGCCCGGCAGGACCAAAGCCTCCTTCCTAGGAAGCTGTAACAAAGCTATCGCTTCTTTTGTTGCTCGCATGGTTGAGACTGGATCCCGTCCTATCTCCCATGTTTAATCCGATTTCTGGAATGCCATATAGACCACATAATAGTTGTGATCTTAGCCCGGTCATCCACAGTGAAAATTGGGCCACATGTGATATCACGTGCCCATGAATCCTGAGAGAGGTTTGGTAGTCGGAGATTGAACCATGCACATGCCTCCTCCCAGAATGGACGAGCATGTGGGCAGGAGATGAGAGCATGTTGCAGGTCTTCTTCCCCAGACCCACACACTTTGCAGCTACTGATATCTGCAATATGATGATACTTGAGCGTACTTTCATCAGGCAAAATCCCCCTAAGCACTCTCCACCAGAACACTCTAACTTTTGGAATCACATTTAGTTTCCATAGGGCTTTCCACATCTGCTTATCAGTCTCTGAGGTCTCGGTAGCCGTCCCTTCTTCCAGAGCGAAACGCTCTTTCTGAGTCACTAGAGCACGGTACGCCGTCTTAACAGTGTAGTTACCCGATCTGTCAAACGCCCACGCAGGGAAATCATGTCCCCCTCCTTGCCGAATTGGTATGTTCAAAATGGCAGCCGCATTGGAGGCAACAAAAATATCCTGAATCAATTCCTGTCGCCACGTCCAGTTAGCCGTGTCTATCAAATCAGACACCTTCTCTACACCTGTGTTTACTGGTCTTGAGATAGGAGTCATAGTGATCGTACCTGGAATCCACTTATCAGTCCACACTGATATGGTAGAGCCATCTCCTACACGTGTAATCAAACCAACTTTAAGGGCATCTCTTCCCGCAATAATGGCTCTCCAAGTAGCCGAAGCCGTCTTTGGTGTCGTTGCTTGCATGAAATCAGAATCTGGGAAATATCGCCCCTTTAGAACTCTTGCACACACAGAGTTTGGATTTGTTAAAAAACGCCATCCGTGTTTGCCCAACATTGCAAGATTGAACTGCTGCAAATCTCTGAACCCCATACCCCCATTACACTTGGGTGTAGCTAACTCTTTCCAAGAAACCCAGTGCATCGATCTTTTGTCAAGTGAACTACTCCAAAAATATTTCGCCATGGGAGAAGTTAAACTCTTTCGAACCTTCTTGTTCAACAAAAAAGTACTCATTGGGTACGTCGGAATAGCTTGTATGACTGATTTCAGAAGTGTCTCGCGTCCAGCACATGCTAAGAGCTTCTCCGACCACCCTTGGATTTTACCACGAGCTCTCTCTCCCAAATGATCAAAAGTCCCGCTTGTGATGCGCCCCACAGCAGTGGGCAAACCCAAATACTTCTCGCTGAAAGCCTCCACTTGAATATTCAAAGAAGCCTTCATCGCAATCTTAACAGAATCAGGTGTGTTAGTAGAAAAGAAAATGGAACTTTTGTCACAATTAACACGCTGACATGAAGCGTCACCGTATATTCTCAGAATCTCATTCAATCTTAGAGCACTTTCATCCTTTGCATTAATGAAAATCAAACTATCATCTGCAGACAGCAAATGAGTGACCCAAGGAGATCGATAGCTAACACGCAATCCCCGGTCAACAGTACCTCCATTGTAGCTCTTGAGCAATGAGGAAAAACCTTCCCCGCAAAGCAGGAATAAATAAGGCGAAATAGGATCGCCTTGTCGAAGTCCTTTGGTAGGAGTGAAGCACGGCAGGAGCTCACCATTTACCCGGACAGAGAAATGTACAGAGGTCACACACTTCATAATTAGCCTGACGAAAATCATGCTGAAACCAAGTTTGATTAGTATAGCTTCCAAGTAATGCCACTCGACACGATCGTAGGCCTTCATCATATCTAGCTTGACTGCGCAAGAGTAATTTTTTCCCTTCTTCCTCCTCTTCATAGTGTGCACACTTTCATATGCCACTAGGACATTATCAGTGATCAGGCGACCGGGAACAATCACTAGGGTACTAATGCATAGTGCATCTGACCTCCATATTGCAAAATACATACACCTCGATAGGGCCTTGAAATTTTGGGTCGGACCAATCTCCCAATGGGTGACATCGACCCAATGGACCCAATAGGTAACGGCTGAATGTACAAATTGGATGCTCCATGCTTCTGCTTAAGATATCTCTTGGATGTAAGTAATTAAACGAGTCATGCATGCACGTCAAGAATCAGTTGGTGTGGTATAGAATTTGTATTCTCAGCTCTGAATCCGCATCAGAGCTGAAAGTTAACTATGTATCTCTGAATGTTTCAGACTTGACCTGTCCTTACAACCAAGTCAAATGGGAAGCTACATCTACATATAGGAAGCATTTAAAGATCAAATCAAATCAGAGCTGAATGTTAACAAACAACAATTTCATAACAAGCTACCAATATGCTTTCATCTTGATCCGTGTGCATGATCAGATTGTGGTGTGTAATGCGACCGTGTGTAATGTAACTGGGCTTCACCTGGGCCGAGCACTGCAATTTTTATCCCGGAATCTAAAAAATAAAGGCGGTTATCAATGTGCAGAAGCTAATCCATATGACTAAAATAGTTCAAACATAACATAACTCATCTGATTCCACGTGTCTGAAGAAAGAAAGCAGAATAACTGAACGTTCATTACTGAGACTGAGAAGCGGATAAAAATTCAGCACACACACATGGGACATCACGGGTCTAATTCATCCAAGCAAGTCACTGTGTCTTCATGCCAATTAACTAACTTTTACAGAAAATACATTACATGCGTGAATTAACATGATGTTCAGATTACATTATAGTCATGAGCGAACAAAATGTTCAAATTAATTCCTACAAGTCCACTACAGCGAACCTACAGCAAACAAGCCGTCTGCATCTCAGCCACCAGAACGGTAACTCCAGGTACCTGCAGAGCAACCAACATCATCAGCCAAACACCGAGACCAATATGTAAATTTTTATTGAAGCTGCTACAGCGGACAAAAGCCGGCCTAAAACATTTTCACTTCCATAAAACAAGATTGAGATACAACACAGTAGCTACAGCACGTAGCACCCAACATACACAAGTGACAGGGAACAACAGAGGAACAACCAGAAACGAGCTACGACAAGCAGCGAACACCAAGAATTTAGCACCCATCACCACTGGGCAGATCGCGAAGAGCGGGAACCACCATCACAAATAGAGGGAACCAGAGCACTATGCAATGCAACAAAACCTCAGGCGCCTTCAAAGGGCACTAAACACCAAGACCTCACCACCGCCATGAGACCCCAAGAGATAGGTCAACCATCAGCACCACGATGACCAAGGCATCGGTCGCCGCCACAGATCATTCCACCGCACAAGAGAAGGATCTGAGGCTTTCGCCCAGAGCACAGGAAAGGGCGGGCAACGGTAGCTCCCCAATGACGCCTCCATGAAGGGAAGCGGCTCCCGAAGGCGTCACCATCGACGTTGCCGACGAGGTTGGCACTAGGCTTTCGCCTGAGGCATCCCAGGCCCAGTCATCTCACAACTTTGGTATGACTTAGGTAGTTAGCATTCCTTAATTATCACTGTGGAACTAGTGCCAAAAGCACAAAGCTGAATCTTCTCAGCATTACTGGACAAAACCAACAATAGAAATTGCGAACATCAATAAGACAGTGGTTTGTTGAAAATAAATAAGTAATTTTGTACTGGTATGCCTTCTATTGTTAACATATCCTCAAGTTTCTTGCTTTGACTAAAGGAGAAGCTACATGATCAGTGGCCTTGGAGTCAAACACTGAACAGCCTACCTTATGAGATAGTTTGAAACATTATGTTATGATGTGCATGTGGATATGACTGACTATGAGGAGCTCATGTAATAGTAAACAGAAACATTTGATTTTTATCTGATTGGCATATATGTTGATACTACTTTGGTCCAAAACTCCAAATAGAAGTCCATTTTTATAAGACTATGCACAGCATAAAAGGCAAAACTTTAACCATTAGTCTTGATGATAATATGATATAAAACATGAAGAAGTGCAATTTTGTTGAAAGCACTTTTGGTGATGAATCTAGCCATGTAATTTTTATATCATGTGTTCAATAAAATTTATTAAGCACCTGTGGTAACTAAAACAGAAGAAATCAGACTGCACATAAACCATGTAATAATCTGTTTGGATTAGACAAGCTATATTGTAGGCTAATGGCCAAATGACCAATTACGTGTGTGCAGCTAGACAGACAAACTAATACTCCCTCCGTCCCAAAATAAGTGTCTCAACCTTACAAAGTTGTACTAAGGTTGAGACACTTATTTTGGGATGGAGGGAGTATATGTTGAGAAAATATTTAAGCAAGCAGGCTAAATAGCATAATTGTCCATAAGAAATTAGTAATGCAGGAAAAACGACAAATAGTAGTATAAGATCTAATGAGGACATACTCTTGGAGTATTGTGACAGTCTAAAATGTAGCACTAGGCATTATAACATTCCTAAATGAGCAGCAAGGTTAAATGGCATAGCTATAAGCCTGCATAACCAAAGGAATTCAAAACCAAATGCTAAGAGATTTTTAGTTATCAATAAACTGTGTAGATGGATAATATATAAATCAAAACTGAGGACTTGATAGATCCATGAACACATAAAGAATTTAAAAATCAAAAGGTAATGTACCAACCAGTAAAAGTAAGACCAGAAAATGTTGAAGAAGCATAGTACTACTCCCTCCGTCCGAAAATACTTGTCATCAAAATGGATAAAAAGAGATGTATCTAAAACTAATATATGTCTAGATACATCCCCTTCTATTCATTTTGATGACAACTATTTCTGGACGGAGGGAGTACTACTTAGCATTGCATTCTCATCTATGAGGAGGCACGAACACAGCAATAAGGAATGGGAAAGGGAAAGGGTCCCAAGTCAACTGTCATCTGGGAAGCTAGAGGGAGATAAGCGCTTGCATTATCAGAAGGAACTAGAGAACTAAGGATGAAGTAAACCCGCAACAAGGCAGTATGATAGAAGGGAGGGCAAGCTAAAAAGCAAATCCAGTAGCTGGGTAAAGGCACATTACGAAGCGGATGGAAAGCTGCTGGGGAAGGGATGAGGAAGCAGCACATACAGAAGAGATCCAGGAAGCAGACTGCCATGAGAGCATGACAGGAGGTAGCCAGGTGAGGAACGGTTTAGTAAAGCCTCGTATGGAGAATCTTGGGAGTCCTCTCTTTACATTTGGTACTTGTAGAAGTAGCATCTTTTACAACAAAAGTAACATTTCAGATACATCAACTTACATGCAGAAGATAAGCTTACCTGATCAACCAATATATCATGATAGTGTATCTGATCAGCCAGTCACCTTAAGCATTGTTCAAAAGTTCAGCTCGACCATGTTCACCTCCAACATCTGTTTCTAGAAGGATAATAAGTCAAATAACCAATTATATTCCAAAAGAAAACGAGTAGATATGAGAAGACATCAAGGAGATATTCAGATAAACCTATGGGTGTAATTTTAGAAAGGAAAAAAAAATTGGGTTAAACAACATTAGGAATGGGTAGACAAAACCACACTTCTGGTCAACTTCGAGGAATATCCCTCAAAACAGCATTATATTCATAAATAACATAAAAATGAAGAACATGCAGCCTCAGACAATTGGCTAATCAGAAAAGATAAGTTATCTAGAATTACTCATTTCACGCCATATCAAACATAACAGATATGCTCATACTAATACATCCTAGCAACAGAAGTGATCATGAAAATTCAGATTAAGATTATATTAGTAAATGAATCTAGGCTGAAAATATGAAATGAACTCTTTTTTTTTTAAATGCTGGTGCCAATGGACTTGCCACTCACAGCAGGACTCGCCTCCAAGTGATAAAATCCTCAATTGTTTCGTAAATTTGAAAACAAGTCATTATTATTGATTTACAAACATTAGAAGATTAGCAGGGATAACAATATTCAATGACGAAACTGTACGTAGCATTAAGCTTCCAACTGCATGTATTAAGCTATATACATTTGACATTCCTAAATTTGAAACCCTTTCATTTTTGTGGATTTACAAATATTAGAAGATCAGCAGGGTTAACAATATTGAATGACCGAACTGTAACTAGCATTAAGCTTCCAACTGCATGTATTAAGCTATATACATTTGACATTCTAGTTTTCATGTCGTTATCTTCAACTTCCAGCTGTTATGTAGTATCTCATCGTGAGGGGAAAAAACTGCACTGCAGCTATGCACTACCACTACCATATAATGTTCTTGCATATGTGAATAGGCAGGCAAAAATGACATTTAGTTCAATTATTATACGGATAATTTTCAACTTGGTGTTACCTGTTTTATTCTATGGATCTTCATATGCTAAAATTGCAAACAGAAAGCCTGCTAGACTTAAAATCCAATGATAGTAACAATTGTACAATAGTAGTAGTAATAATAATAGTGTCAGAATATTCGAAAGAATGTTGCTACTTTTTCTCGACAAAGAAGGAATCCCCAATCCCCCTCAGCTTCAATCACAATAATCACGCCACACTAGAACAATGATAACCTGCCACCTGGCTACATAAAAACTGGTGACATGTAGTACTGTACTAGATACCGCTGACAAATACTTTGTCCAACTCAGAAGCATTACATAGAATGCCACCACAGAACAATAGCGCTACATAATGAAGAGATCATGAAGCAGAAATATAAATAACCGATATGACACTACTTAGAATTATTAGCTTAGTACCAAAGGATGTGAACAACATTCCATCAACCAATTATCCAAAAAATAACCTGTTTTTGTCATGCCCACATTGTGAAAGGCATGCTATTACCTGCAGTATACACACTTTCAAATGGATGGTAGTGAGATTTTCTTTTGGTTTCAGATAGCTTTTTGAACTGCAATGAGTGAAGCTGGAGTGCAAAGAGGCCGATAAATGTCCCCAGGAACACCATCCTGTTTTCCTCAGCAAACCCAAGTATCATAATGCTGCCCTTCTCTGGATTAAGGGAAAGTAGCTTGTCCAATTCAATAGTTTTTTCCAGCCCCCATGAGGCAACACCGTCGAAATGAATCTTCCGCTTCCATAATTGCAGGGTGAAGTCTGTCAGCATGAGGAAACCCAGCCCACCACTATCTGCCCTTATAACCGTGATGTGACCTTCATACTTATACACATCCTCGGGCATCCGTATTACAGCCAGACTCTGCCTCTGAAGATCAAATTCAAGGATGCTTGATGAATCATCAGTAAGAGTCCAGTAAAGAGAGTCCCCGAGAAGCATTGCGGGCGCTTCCATAATTGTGATGCCAAATAAGTAGATATGAAGGTTTGACTGGGAGTCGAGGTCGGACGGAATGGGTGTCGAGATGAGGTTACCCCACGCGCCGGTCTCCGACGAGTAAAAGCAGGCGAGCGCTGCTTGTCGACGATGCAGATCGAGTCTGCGTGTTGCTACACAGACCACCTGGAAGTGATGGGTGTCTCCCGCAGCACGAAGCACCGCCCCGTTGATCAGCACCACCTCTTCCGTGTCGAATAGCGCGGGGATGGCTAGGTGGTACTGGTCGCCGGTGATGGTGTCCCACACGAGGAATCGGTGGTGCCGCGTCTTGTCGGCGATGAGCACGAGGCCATGGCGGCAGTTGAGTAGCTTAAAGCCGTTATAGTGGCCGGACTGGAAAGAGAGGCGGCCAGGAGGGACACGGTTGGGGGCCTTGAGAGCAGGTAGAAAGGAGATACCGTGAGGTTCTTGGACGAAGCAACCGAGGAGGGGAGGGCTGCGGCGGTGGTGGATCTGGAAGCGGCGGAGGAAGCCGGGGTCGGAGACGAGGCGGCGCCAACGCTTGCAGACGAGGGAGGCGCGGGGGGGGGAGGAGGGCTGCGGCGGGAGGCGGAGGAGGATCTCGGGGAGTAGGTTTTCGTCATCCAGCGGCGGCTGCTCATCTCGCCCTAGTCACTGACGCGATGGGGGATCTGGTGAAATAAAGAGCAGGCCGTGTAACAGAGAAGAAGAAGTCGTCAAGGGCCCAGAACTGGGCTGGACACAAAAGCCCACGTTGGGTGCTAATTTATGATTTCGAGCCCAGTAGCCGAACGTATAAAAAAACACCTCTTAAACTGGTTTCGGAGGGCTGTTTTGCAGACGGCAAATAATTTCTTTGATTCTTTTGTTGCTGCCTCTCACCACATAATTGCTTCTTTCTTCGCCCATTTTCTCTTGTTATATGTTTCTTCTTATGACATAGAGGAAAGAAGAATCGTTCTGATGACTGTTATCCTCATAGTGTCCAATTTGCAGTGCAACAACACACAATGAGAAATGAAGTTATGATTGTTGGAAATTATATAGGCTATCCTCTAGTTTCTTTGTTTTTCTGTGGTACCGTTCACAATGCATAATAAGGCTAGTGAGCATGGACATATTTACAGACTCTATTTTTAGGGTTTTTTTTAATATTATTACCATCAGTTCTCGAAAAATTCTTATGATTCCTGAGCAATGTCACCAACCACAATCAGGCACGCCAGTTTTCAAGTCTAGCACATATGTGTAAGTCATATATTCCATGATAAGATTGTATGTATAAGATCAATTTTCAATGTAATCATGTGGTCAACAGTCTGCAAAACAAACCCAACTCTTTCGCCATGTGCTATCTTAGGAAAAACATTGCATCTATAAAACATTTCAGTAGACTCGACCATAATAAATTCCTCTATTTGTATTCCAGCATAGTCGTCCTTAACACATGAAGTATTACTTCCTCGAGTGAAACTCCACATCAACGACTCCCCTTCACATACATCAATAATAAGAATAATTCCACATTGAGTTAAGTGAGAAGGCTAGTATTCTTTTACCAGCATTGTTGAATATTGAGCGATGTTTTAAATAGCACTTTGTAGCATTTGGAGGGGCATGTGTGTTATAGGACAATTTAGCGCATAAACGCTTCCGCCACTATTTGTCATACTCACTATTTACATCTTTGACATTGGGAAAATATATTGGTGGAGTTGGCCTGGAACCGTTGTTAGGGTTTCAAGTGACAAAGAGAGTGCATGGAGCGATTTCTAATCTCCCATGATGCGTTTTTTTTCTTGCCCATGTATTCCATCGTTGCTCTCATCCTTCAATCGTGTTTGATTTGCCACTTGCGTGGTGAACCGGGGGCAGGGGGTCTAGAGATCTTTCCCACCATTGGAGCGTTGAATGGAAAGAAGGTTTAGGGTTTGGAGAGATAGGTGAAGATGATGAGTTCCTGTAATCCAGGAAAGAAGAAAGAGAGGGTAGATAAGGTAGTAATAATGAATCTGACCGAGAGGGGGAGCCAAAATTGGTCGTGGATGACATAGAAGGGGAGGGTTCCAAGTTGTGTGATGATTCAAAAAGTTATGTATTGAAGAGTGATGCATGTCAACACAAGGGCAATCCAATGGGCTTGTTTTTAGCTCAGTGGGTGAGAACATGTTTGTTGCCAATCTAGAGACAAAACATGATAGATATTGCATCTACATCTAGGAAGGAGGTACATGGACTATATGCAAGCATGTTGTGGAGATAGAGGTATTTGATTTTGTTCGAAGCCTCATAACCAGAAGTTCGAGAGACCTCGGTGTAATTTATATTTTGTTTGATCTGTTATTCGCTTCTGGTATACTTTTATATTATTTTAACACAGTAAAATTGCATATGCTCACATACACGCACATACAATTTTTACTTTTGATACATTTTTATAATATATTCTTGTCCTTTACACGAAAGAAAGAAAATATTGTTGGAGTGAGGCCTTTTGGTTCTAGGGCCCCATGGAGCTTGAGATTTTCAAAAGTTCAAAAAAAAATCAACTTTTTAAGTTAAAAAAAACTGAAAAAATACACAAGTACTTATAGATGTATACTAGACGTGTGTAAAATTTCATTATGAAATACATTTTGATGTAAGTTTATAAAAAAATCACGTCCTATTATAGTGAATAGTACTACATGTGCTAGAAATACATGGTTTTGTTATTTTTTGCAGCTCGCACATAAATGTATTCGCCACGAGACTTTATAGACAAGTGGTATACATCTATAGGTATGTGTGTATTTGTTTTTCACAATTTTTTGAAACCTAAAAGTTTGACTTTTTCTTTGAAATTTTGAAATTTCAGGTTCCATGGAGCTCCAGATCCATTCACAATTTCTGATATTCACTACCGGACTCGCGCTCTATGCCGACGGCCTGACGTCAGCCGTCGGCATAGTATAGCCGTCGGCAGTGTTTTTCGTCTGACGGCAACGGACGGCGCCGTCAAAAGCGCCGACGAATCACGCAACGCCACGTCGCAGAGCTATGCCGACGGCAATGCCGTCGGCATACCTCTGCCACGTGGCAACCCCTGGTACTCCTGGTGGCAGGGCTATGCCTACAGCAAAGCGCCTTCCGTGAAGGGGGTCACATTCCGGAGCCGCGTGTCGTTTGTTTGCACCTGACAGCACACTTCCAGACATGTAAGAGGACCTGGCGCAAGATTTGATGGCATAGCTAGCCCCCAAAGGCCCCCCGACCACACTCGTAGACATGCGAAGAACAATCCATGGTGGGGGATTTTTTCACATACTCCTGCATCTTACAAAAATATAAGAAATTGCCACACATATTATATCATATGTGTCTCACTGTGTAAAAATCTCATGAATTGATTACGCTTCAAGTGTTCAGGAATATTTATGCAACGCCAAAACCGCAGAAGGATTACTTCGAGCTTCAAGTGTTCAGGAATATTCATGCAACGCCAAAACTGCAGAAGGATTACTTCGATTGCATCGCCGTTCATGAGGGCAAACCTCACACCGGAGCCGCGTATTGCCTCTTTAGACATGGCACACATCTTTTCGACATGTATGAGGACTCGTCGCGATGCTCTGGTGGCATTGTCCCCCACCAAGGCCCCCGGTCAGCCGAACCCTGGACAAGTTGACCCGGAAATCTACGCCTTTGACTTTCACCGGACGAGCTTTGACCAATGGACGTTTTCACCTGGTTGTGATAGGTCGGCCCATAGGAACACTTGAGAACAAGGTCTGGGACAAACCCACCATAAGATTCCCTTCGTGTCAACCCGACATGGCCGTTTCCTCCCTCCAAGTGACAACGGCATCGGCGTCCATGAAGGGTCACACTCCTGAGCCAGTTGCCTTTGCACCCGCCACCACAATCCTTGAAACAGTCTGATGAAGCAAACATGATTTAAGTTTGTTCAAATTTGAAACATAGTATAGCACATAATCCTTTCAAGATTCTGATAAAAAACCATATGAATTTCGTCAAAATCAATCCAAGTATCAATTACTTATGATTTTAATAAAGCAGAAGGACCTATATGCAAAAGTACAGGAGGCCACATTTCTAACATACTCAAAAACAAAAACAAACTGGATATTCATAATCTATGGAAAATTCTACCCTAAATCGATGTATAATTTGTGTATGTTTAAGTTTAGATAAGTTAGATTTAAATTAAACAAAATTTAACTTAAAAAATAAAAATAATTTAAAATAAAAACAAATAATATCTATGCCTACGGCCATGCCGTAGGCATAGTTCTCGGCCAGGGGCTGCCAGGAGGTGCCACGTGGCGGGGCTATGCCTACGGCAAGGCCGTAGGCATAGATGGAAAACTATGCCTACGGCTTTGCCGTCGGCATAGATCTGCCACGTGGCAGCTCCTAGTTAAAAAATAGATAATATCTATGCTGACGGCCGCCGTCAAGGCCGTCGGCATAGATTTGACGGCGTCAGCCCGCCGTTTGTCCCTGGGCCACCAGGGCCACATCTATGCCGACAGCCTAACTATGCCTACGGCCACCGTAGGCATAGATCGATATATGCCGACGGCCTAACTATGCCTACGGCTGCCGTAGGCATAGATGGAGGTATGCCGTCGGCTTCTCTATGCCGACGGCTTTTCCCAGGCCGTCTGCGTAGCTCGAGTTATGCCGACGGCCTCGACAAAAAGCCGTCGGCATAGATAAGGCCGTAGGCATATAGGGTTATTCCGGTAGTGATTGCTGTTTGTTTTATCCACCTAAGGCTACGGGCTTGCAACAAGCGTGTGCGCGCAGCTTCCACACTTTTACTCTAGCTGTTCAGTCACTTCAGCCGTTATTACTAGCCACCTCTGACTCTTCTCCGTTCTCACACTCCGCCGCCGCATTTGACCAACCCATCCATCGCCCCCCGCGCAGAGGCAGCACAAGCACACCGCCGGCCGTAATCGATCGAGGCGAGGGACGACGGCGAAGCAACCCGGCCGTCGGTAACGCCGCCGCACCCCTGGTTATCAAGCAAGGTACGTTCGCCGCGTCCATCACGCTTAAAGTCTGCTCTGTATTTGGGCTGTCCGCCGGCCGGCCACCGTGCCCAAAACCCTAGTTCGATTGCATTCCAGTGCCACTTTATTCTAATCCAACGTAGTAGGATGGATTCGGCCGATTTCTGGCTGGAGGATCTAATAGTCTCGCCTGACGCCCGAGAAGATCCGTCCAGCACCACCACGCCGCCCGCCGTCCCTCGCGACGGGCTCGGCCTCGATTTCGAGCTCTTGCCGGCAGGCAATGGCGCCCGATCCCCTCCCGCGGCGGTCACGTCCAGGATATCCGTGCAGAGGTTCTGCGCCGCCGTGGCCCGATTCGACGGCTTCAAGACGAGGCTGGCAACGGAGACCGGGCTCGGCGGCATGCTGCACCTCAAGCCGCTGCCCAAGCTGAACCTCAAGTTCAGCGCCTTCCTGATGGAGAGGGTCGACGTCGACGACCGGTCCATCCGGATCGACGACGAGACCTCCATCAACTTCTCCCCTCAGGACGTCAGAAACGTCTTCGGACTGCCGTGTGGGGCCAGGACCATATAACCAAACCCAGTCCGTCTGTCAGAGGCCTGCAAGGAATTCAGGCGCGCGGCGGCGGAGGTCGGCGGCAAGGGCACGCATAGCCTCAAGGCGGTGGAGGCCATTCTACTGAGAGAGCTGAGCGAGGCATCGGCGACGCAGGTCGAGATCGATTGCTTCAAGATCGCGTATGTGGTTTTCACGGTTGGGCATGTGCTGTGCCCTTCCTCCAAGTATGATTACACCAGCATTGACTACTGGCAAGCGCTGTGTGACATTTCGACCATCGCCGAGTTCAACTGGTGCGAATATGTCCTCCAGCACCTCATGCCGGCCGTCGAGAAGCTCAAGGCCGACATGGAAAGAGGGTACTCCCCGATTCACCTTGCAGGCTGCCATCTCTTCCTTCAGGTAGCTGGCCTCTGTTTTAATTTACAACAAATTGCAATTGTGTTCTTACTGTAATGTAATGCCTACTAAGCATTTCACTGGTTGCTTTTTTTTTCATGGATAGCAGATTTTTGTCCTGGATAACATGGACCTAGGCGCCGTCACCCTTCGGCAACATGCTTTTCCAAGAATTTCCCTGTTTGACTGTGCCACGCTGAGGAAGATGATTGGCATACTGACCACAGGTGTCACCGGGGACAAGTCTTTCTTCTTAGCCCGTGTGAGCATTTAATCTGAAACTAACATGATACCCCAATGCATATATAATCTTGTCACTATAATTATGACATGATTGCCCCAAAAGATGCTCCAAAAACACTCCGAGTGTTACTGATATCACAATTACCCCAGCAGGGTCTACGCCGCGATGATGTTGGATATACTGTCAGCAATGCTGGACGCATCGCAAGAGCCCGTGCCCACAATGAGAAGCACCCATTTATTTCCAGTGATCAAGAGCAAACTCCAGATCCAGAGCAGTATCCAAGCTCTGCAGAAGAATTCGCGGAACATGTACGCAGGCTATATCCAGAGATGGTAAGATCAGCACACTCCCACCTCTCCATTGTCTCTGCTGTTTGCTTATTACCAGCACTTGTCGATCCACATTTTATTTTATCAACTGTCGCTGCACTTGGGAATTTGTGTTCATCAGGACGCTGAGGCGGTATGCACGCTGTTGAGGGAGTGCAATGCTCGCATGTGTGCCCACATGGACGAAATGGAGCAGAAATGCCAAGTTGAAAGGCTTGATTTTGCGGATAAACTGATGAGGCTTGTCTCCAAGAGTAGATGCACATGCAAGCCATCTAATTAAGTATCACACAAGGTCTGTTTATTTCTTTTAACTAGATGATGCCCCGCGCGTTGCTGCGGGACATTGGTGTGGGATATCTTTACTTTTTCTAAGCATGTTAGCATGAAATGTCAGATGAAACACAAATTAACAGCTGGTAATTGTTAGTAACTGAAATTATTATTATATAACAACAAATCCCGTAGTTTTTCATGTCTGGCAAGCATGGCGAGCTACATTCATAATTTGGCTACATATCAATATATCATCAGATAGAACTCTATAAAACAAATAAGCATATGCAGTTTTTTTGCTAGCTCAAAAGATTATATGTACATCTTGGCTAACATAGACGCTCAGGTATACATGCGCCCTTGCTTCAAGCTTTTTCTCTAAAAGTGAAACTTACCAAATAAAAATGTCAGATAAAGATGGAACAATAAGGGAATGGATAAAAATTGAAAGATGGGTATAGGAGAGAAGAGATACAACCACAGAATTAGGAGGGGAAAACTTAGGATCAACTCGCTTAGTAGTGTATTCAGAAGATGGCATCCCACATGGAAAAATGATTCTTCTGCAAGAAGTTTACGTTCTCCTTTAACAGGGTAACAGATGACAGAATTGTGCATTAAGCCTAATAGGCAAGAATTTTCATGAGATAATATCAGTAACAAATTGACAGAGAATGGAAATCATATTATCTTGGCACAAACCTCAAGACCGTAGTTGGTCCAACAACACAGTATTGGACATTGTTGCTGCTTAAAACATCAAGAATGTTTATCCTACAAAAATTCATTGCATACCTTCTTGTGTAAGCTGTCATATCGAGCAGTTCCTAGACGTTCCAGTAATCTACATATCAAACATAGAGTATTTGCCGCAAGATAATAAAAAATCTATAAATTATGCACTAACAATAATATATCAAGAAAAACATATGCAGAAAAGCAACCTAAAAAAATTATAATAGTAGAGTCGAGATAGGGCACGGACCTACCGGATCGTACCATGACCATCGGGCATTCAATCATGTCATGCTTGGCAACCTGCAGATAGGAAACGTCAATGTTTTAAGGTCATCTGACCATCGTACCATGACCTTCGTGGGCTGGGAGTCATTCAGATCGCTGCCACTCAATGCAGCCTGCAGATAGGAAACGTCGATGTTTTAAGGTCCCGCGAAAAACTAATTGAAACTTTGATCATAGCATACAGATAATCTCCATACATATAGCATAGCAGCAGCGGAGGCTTTCCTAATTGGTAATCAAATACAGTAGGAAAAATGTAAACAGAAGCAGGTGGCCCAAAGGATAGAATCGAAGGGTGGCCTCTCCTTTGGCTTGGCAAATTTAAGGAAGAAAATGAAGGGCTCGCGGTGCTGTTGGTATATCATGTTGCGCCGCAAAAAGAGACAAACAGGGGGGGCGGGGGGGGGGGGGGGGGGGGGCGACTGCAAACCCTAGATCAGATCCGATCGGGCCAGGCATGGCCTGATGGAGGGGGGGAGAGAGGTGACTTACCTGTAGAGAATCACGAGTACTCTAAGCTGAACTGCGCTCCAGGTTGCCCTCAAAGATGTTGGTGAGCTTGTTGATGCGGCTGAACTGCGGCTCCGCCCATCCTCTACATCGATCACCTTGCGATCTTGCCGCGCCATCGCCACCGTAGCCGCCGGTTCTACCCCTGACGGTGGCCGCAAACCCTAGATGAAGCTGCATTCTGCTGCGTCCGTTCCCGCATGGGGTTTTGTATCGTTGGGGAGAAACGGATGGGGAATGAGAGACGGCGAGGGATTCATTCTGCACGGACGTTCCCACTCGAGGACGACGGTTCGCTTTTGCACACTTTCGCTTCCATGGGGTCGAGGGAGGAGGAGTCAACCCGAGGGGCGTGACCGCGTGAAGCACCGGGATCAATTCGAGCTGCAGATCTGAGCCATCGTAGTGAATCAAATGGCCGAAAATAATTATGGTGACGTGGATGCATGAGAGCGCAGAGAATTCAAATAGTGGGGGCTCCTATTTAGATATAGTAGATTTCGGCACTCCCAGCGAACCAATTCATTCGGCATGCATGCAAGATGTCTCCAGCACTCATCTCCACGCTAGAACCGAAGACCACAATAATGCCGCTGTCCTCACAAAGTCACAATATCTGCTACTCCCTCTTTTCCTAAATATAAGTCTTTTTAGAAGATTTCAATATAGATTACATATGAAGCGAAATAGGTGAATCTCA